>NC_092337.1:462386785-462691071 GCF_046630445.1 Rutidosis leptorrhynchoides | reverse complement strand
AAAAGTACAAAATACAATCCAAGAGGTTCCAATTATTGATAAGAAACGTCTCGAAATTACAAGAGTACAAGATTCAAAACGCAAAGTACAAGATATTAAATTGTACGCAAGGACGTTCGAAAATCCGGAACCGGGACCAGAGTCAACTCTCAACGCTCGATGCAACGGACTAAAAATTACAAGTCAACTATGCACATAAATATAATATAATATTTAAATAATTCTTATAATTATTTAATATATTATATTATTTATAAAACCGTCGGCAGAAGAAAACAACCAAATATGAGCCTCCCCAGCTGGCCATGCGATCGCATGGCCTGGATGGCATAAATCCATGCGATCGCATGAGCCCCAGTTCCAGCCCACATGCCTATAAAAATCGAGCTTTGGTGCACCACAACATCAATCTATCTTTCTCTTCTCTCATATACGTAAATATATATATATAATTTATTTTTTAATTTTAATTTTAAATCCTAATAATAAGGGTATGTTAGCGAATGTTGTAAGGGTGTAAGTCGAAATTCTGTCCGTGTAACGCTACGCTATTTTTAATCATTGTAAGTTATGTTCAACCTTTTTAATTTAATGTCTCGTAGCTAAGTTATTATTATGCTTATTTAATCCTAAGTAATCATGATGTTGGGCTAATTACTAAAATTAGGTAATTGGACTTTGTACCATAATTGGGGTTTGGACAAAAGAACGACACTTGTGGAAATTAGACTATGAGCTATTAATGGGCTTTATATTTGTTTAACTAAATGATAGTTTGTTAATGTTAATATAAAGATTTACAATTGGGCGTCCCTATAAATTACCATATACACTCGATCAGACACGATAGGCGGGGTATTTATATGTACGAATAATCGTTCATTTAACCGGACACGGGAATGGATTAATAGCCACTAGAATAATTAAAACAGGGGTGAAATTATGTACAAGGACACTTGGTATAATTGATAACAAAATAATAAAACCTTGGGTTACACTCAGTCGACATCCTGGTGTAATTATTAAACAAAGTATTAAAATCTTGTTACAGTTTAAGTCCCCAATTAGTTGGAATATTTAACTTCGGGTATAAGGATAATTTGACGAGGACACTCGCACTTTATATTTATGACTGATGGACTGTTATGGACAAAAACCAGACGGACATATTAAATAATCCAGGACAAAGGACAATTAACCCATGGGCATAAAACTAAAATCAACACGTCAAACATCATGATTACGGAAGTTTAAATAAGCATAATTCTTTTATTTCATATTTAATTTCCTTTATTTTATATTTAATTGCACTTCTAATTATCGCATTTTTATTGTTATTATATTTAATTGCACTTTTAATTATCGTACTTTTTAATTATCGCAAGTTTATTTTATCGCATTTTTATTATTCGCAATTTCATTATCGTTATTTACTTTACGCTTTAATTTAAGTCTTGTATTTATTTTTAATATTTTACATTTGGTTTTAACTGTGACTAAAGTTTTAAAATCGACAAACCGGTCATTAAACGGTAAAAACCCCCTTTATAATAATAATATTACTTATATATATATTTGTATTTTTATAAAAGTAAACTAATATAGCGTTAAGCTTTGTTTAAAAAGATTCCCTGTGGAACGAACCGGACTTACTAAAAACTACACTACTGTACGATTAGGTACACTGCCTATAAGTGTTGTAGCAAGGTTTAAGTATATCCATTCTCTAAATAAATAAATATTTTGTGTAAAATTGTATCGTATTTAATAGTATTTCCTTGTAAAAATTAATAGTATTTTATATACACCTCGCGAAACATCAAGTTATTTTTGGCGCCGCTGCCGGGGAATCTCTTAAACGCCGGAAGCGCAACGCTAATATAAAAAAAAAAAAATTTAGTTTACTTTTATTAAAATTCATTTTTATAAAAATACGTTTTAAATATTCGAAAATAAAAAAAAACAAAAATATAAATATTTTTTTTAGAGTTTGGTAAATATTTAAGTTTTATAAAGTTTCTTTATTTCTATTTTTTTTATTTTGTAAAAATATAAGTTTTATTTAATTAATAAATATATTTTATAATTTACAGCAAAAACAGAAAAAAAAAAAGAAAAAAAAAATTATTAATTCGGCCTGTACTGTAGCAGCCCACTCTGTGGCTCGAAACCCTAGCCCATGCGATCGCATGGCTGGGCAACTGAGGACTCATGCGATCGCATGAGCCCATCTGACACGCCCTACTGAACCTGCCGACAGCATTAATTACGGATTATTATTAATTATTATTAATATTAAACCCTAATTAGGGTTAGTTATTATATTAATTAATTTTAGATATTAATTAATTTGTATTTTTAGTTTGATTAGTTTATTTAATTGTAAAATTAATAGTTTTAATAAATAAATAATATAAAAATAATATTTTTATAAAAATTGTAATTTTTACAACTTTTTATATATTTTTATATTTTTTTCCCTTTTTAATCGTTTTAGCGTAATATTTGTATTTTTAACTCATATTTAGTTTTAAACTTAGTTTTTGCCATAGTTATTTTTACTTCTAGATTTTTAGGCTTTGCCGTAGAATTCCTTAAGTGCTTTTTCTTTAGACTAAGATTTAGGTGCTTTAGAATTTTACGACGCTTTTTTAAGTTTTAGTTTCTTTTTAAGTTATTTCCATTTGGGATTTAGTTTTTCCTGTAAGCTTTAATATTTTTAGACGACTTTTTCCTATGTATCAATTATCATTCCAATTAGTAATCTCAATTTGCGATTATAATTTTAAGTTAGTTGTAGTAATAAGGTTAGGTTAGTCAAGTATTTTTAAGTTTTATAAGTTTCTTTTATTTTTTCGTCACCTTTTATTTTTCAACCATTTTTCTTTTTCGACCTTTTTCCGACGAACTCTTTTTCTTTCTTATTTCTCGCTATTCTAGTTTTAGGGCATAGATTTTTATTCTACTTCTTATCTAAATTTCTTAAAATTACGAAAATTTATTTTGAGTGGTTAAATTGATAGACATCAAAATTTTCTGGTTCGTAGTAATAGTTGGATTTGTACGTGGACCGGGTTATTGGAGCCAAACAGTCCTCAATTATATTGAGACCAAACGAATCCTGCCCCTCTGCTGCATCTTTTGGCTATTCGAAACGTGGACAAAATCAGAAAAGTCTATTGATTGGATAACTTATTATAATTTTTCTTTCCTTTTAAAAACTAATAGGATATTCAGTGAATGCACCGAGCAAGACGTTCACCACCTTTTGTACGTTCACCACCTGTAACTAGATCAAGACATTTAGCAAATATTGCTACCGTTGATTTTTCTTTAGAATCGTCATCCAGTCGACCAAGTACTTCAGTTCAAATTTCCGATAATCCATTTTTTGAACCCGACCTCACAATTGAGAATCCGGAGAATATTCAGGAACGATTCATAGATCCTGAACCACTAAACTTTCCTCCGGAACCACCAATCAATCAAACAGAGATTGTTGAGGAACGAACCATTAAATCAGAATCCTCTAGTGATTCCGATTCAACAAATTCAATTATGGAGAATCTGGAACCTTTAAGTATGGAAGACCGAATGAGAGCTAAACGCACTGGCCAAGGTCACGCAATTACTCATCCAGACATTAATGCGCCAGATTATGAAATCAAAGGACAAATTCTACACATGGTGACTAATCAATGCCAATTTAGTGGTGCGCCGAAGGAAGATCCAAATGAACATCTACGTACCTTTAATAGGATCTGCACACTATTTAAAATCCGAGAAGTGGAGGATGAACAGATATATCTCATGTTATTTCCCTAGACTTTAAAGGGAGAAGCCAAAGATTGGTTGGAATCATTACCTGAAGGGGCGATTGATACATGGGACGTTTTAGTTGAAAAATTTCTTAAACAATTCTTTCCTGCATCTAAAGCCGTAAGACTTCAAGCAGAAATTGTTACGTTTACACAGAAGCCAAATGAAACTCTATATGACGCGTGGACTAGATATGGAAAGTTATTAAGAGGATGTCCGCAACATGGTTTAGACACCTGTCAAATAGTACAAATATTCTACCAAGGATGCGACATCACTACAAGGAAAGACATAGATATAGCAGTTGGTGGTTCTATTATGAAGAAAACCGAAACTGATGCTTACAAAATTATTGATAACACTACTTCCCACTCACATGAGTGGCACCAAGAAAAAGATATCGTTAGATCATCTAAAGCAGCTAGAGCCGATTCTAGCCATGACTTAGATTCCATTTCCGCAAAGATAGATGCTGTCGAGAGACGAATGGAAAAGATGACTAAGGATATTCACTCAATACGAATTAGTTGTGAGCAGTGTGGAGGACCACATTTGACAAAAGATTGTCTCAGTATTGAATTAACAATGGAACAAAGAGAGAATATTTCATACATAAACCAAAGGCCTGGAAATAATTATCAAAATAATTATCAACCGCCAAGACCGATTTACAATCAAAACCAAAATTATAACCGAAATATTCCATACAACAACCAACAAGGTCCTAGCAATCAACAAGTATCCAATAATACTTACAATCAGCAAAGACCTAATTTTCAAAACAAACCACCACAACAAACCGATGATAAAAAGCTGAATTTAGAAGATATGATGACGAAGCTAGTTGAAACTCAAACGCAGTTTTTCACATCTCAGAAACAAACTAATGAACAAAATGCTCAAGCATTTAGAATTCAACAAGCTTCTATTCAAAATCTGGAACAAGAAGTAAGTAACCTAGCAAGGTTAATAGGTGAAAGAAAACCGGGAAGTCTACCTAGTGATACAAATGCTAACCCCCAGAATGAAACAGCTAAAGCCATTACCACAAGAAGTGGTACAACACTTAAACCACCTGAAATACCTGTAACTTCTGATGAAGCTATTCCTACTCCACAAGAACCACAACCTGATCAAGATAAGGAAAAAGAACCGGTAGTTGAAAAGGTTAATGAAGATAACACAGTTAAGGCTAAACCTTATGTTAAACCATACCAACCACCACTTCCTTACCCGAGTAAAATGAAGAAAGAGAAACTTGAAGCTGAGCAATCCAAATTCTTGGATATGTTTAAACAGATAAATGTAAATCTTCCTTTCATTGATGTGATTTCAGGAATGCCTAGATATGCTAAATTCTTGAAAGATCTAATCTCAAATAGAAAGAAAATGGAAGAACTCTCGCCTGTTACTATGAATGATAATTGTTCAGCAGTGCTGTTAAAATAAGATACCAGAAAAATTATCTGATCCAGGGAGTTTCACAATTCCATGTTTTCTGGGTAGTCTTAGTTCAATAGAAGCATTGGCAGACTTAGGTGCTAGTATAAATCTAATGCCGTATTCACTATACGCTAAACTAGACCTTGGAGAATTGAAAACAACAAGAATAAGCATACAACTAGCCGATAGATCAATAAAATATCCTAGAGGGATAATGGAGAACATGCTAGTTAAAGTTGGTACTTTAGTATTTCCAGTAGATTTTGTTGTTTTGGACATGGAAGAAGATTCTCAAGTTCCTCTCATATTAGGAAGACCATTCTTAAATACGGCTAAAGCAATGATAGACGTGTTCGGTAAGAAACTGACCCTAAGTATAGAGGATGAGAGTGTTACCTTTTCAGTTGATAGAGCAATGCAACAACCGCAATCTGCAGATGATACATGTTATTATATTCAAACTATAGATGCACATGCAGAATTATTAGAAGAATTTCCAGAATTACAAGGAACAGGAGAATGTTCTTTAGGAGAAAGTAATGAACCAATTGATGAAGCTGAAATGTTAGTTACACTTATAGCTAATGGATATGAACCAACAACAGAAGAAATTCAAATGCTAAAAGAAGAAGACAGATATCGATATAAATCATCGATAGAAGAACCTCCGAAATTAGAGTTAAAGCCACTTCCAAACCATTTGGAATACGCTTATTTACATGGTGAATCTGAATTACCTGTAATAATATCGTCTTCTCTTACTGAAAATGAGAAATCACAACTCATTTCTGTGTTGAAAGCTCATAAACCAGCCATTGCATGGAAGATTCATGATATTAAAGGAATAAGTCCTTCGTATTGCACACATAAAATCCTTATGGAAGAAGGTCATAAAACGTATGTGCAACGCCAACGAAGACTAAATCCTAATATGCAAGATGTAGTTAAGAAAGAGATTATTAAACTGCTAGATGCAGGTTTAATTTATCCAATCTCTGATAGTCCATGGGTAAGCCCAGTTCAATGCGTGCCTAAGAAGGGTGGCATGACTGTCATTACAAATGAGAAAAATGAGCTTATTCCTACTAGGACTGTAACAGGATGGCGTGTGTGTATTGATTATAGAAAATTAAATGACGCCACCAGAAAAGATCACTTTCCCTTACCTTTCATTGATCAAATGTTGGAAAGATTAGCATGAAATAGTTACTATTGTTTTCTAGATGGATTTTCCGGATATTTTCAAATTCCATTAGCACCCGAAGATCAAGATAAAACCACATTCACGTGCCCTTATGGTACTTTTGCTTACAAACGCATGCCATTTGGACTTTGCAACGCCCCTGCAACCTTTCAAAGATGCATGATGGCAATTTTTCACAACATGATAGAAGAATGCATGGAAGTTTTCATGGATGACTTTTCAGTCTTCGGTGATACATTTGAATCATGTCTAGTTAATCTGGAACGAATGCTTATTAGATGCGAACAATCAAATCTAGTTCTTAATTGGGAGAAATGCCATTTCATGGTTAAAGAAGGCATCGTTCTTGGTCATAAAATTTCAAAAGAAGGAATTGAAGTGGATAGAGCTAAAGTAGATGTAATTGCTAAACTTCCACATCCCACCAATGTTAGAGGAGTTAGGAGTTTTCTAGGGCATGCCGGTTTTTACCGACTTTTCATAAAAGATTTTTCTAAAATTGCCACTCCTATGAAAAAACTCCTAGAAAAGGATGCTCCATTCATCTTTTCCGATGAGTGTATCAAATCTTTTAATATTCTTAAAGAGAAACTCACTAATGCGCCGATCATGATAACACCAAATTGGAATCTACCATTTGAACTAATGTGCGATGCAAGTGATTTTACAATGGGAGCCGTTTTAGGACAAAGGATTGAAAAACGATTTCAACCTATATATTATGCTAGTAAGACGTTACAAGGAGCACAAACTAACTATACAACTACTGAAAAAGAACTCCTTGCTATTGTCTTTGCTTTTGACAAATTTCGATCATATCTCGTTCTAGCAAAAACGGTGGTCTATACTGACCATTCTGCTCTTAGATACCTATTTTCGAAACAAGATGCTAAACCAAGATTAATCCGTTGGATTTTACTCTTACAAGAGTTTGATATTGAAATCCGAGATAAAAGAGGAGCAGAAAATCTCGCCGCTGATCATCTTTCTCGTCTTGAAAATCCCGAATTAGAAGTTCTAAATAAATCGGCCATACAAGACAACTTTCCTGATGAATATCTATTGAAGATAGATTATAAAGAAATCCCATGGTTTGCAGACTATGCAAACTACTTAGTTTGTGGATTCCTTGAAAAAGGATTATCGTACCAAAAATGAAAGAAATTCTTCAGTGATATAAAACACTATTTCTGGGAAGATCCACATTTGTTTAAAAGTTGTCCAGATGGAATAATACGCCGATGTGTATTTGGAGATGAAGCTAGTAAAATTTTAAACCATTGTCACACAGGACCAACAGGAGGGCATTATGGGCCTCAACTAACAGCAAGAAAAGTTTATGATGCTGGATTCTATTGGCCTACAATTTACAAAGACGCACACCTTCTTTGCAAATCCTGTGATGCATGTCAAAGGGCCGGAAAAATAAGTCAACGTGATGAAATGCCACAAAATGTCATCCAAGTATGTGAAGTATTTGACATTTGGGGTATTGACTTTATGGGTCCATTTCCAAAATCTCATAATAATCTATATATACTCGTAGCCATTGATTATGTATCTAAATGGGCGGAAGCACAAGCTCTCCCAACTAACGATGCACGAGTTGTAGTCAACTTTTTAAAACGTCTTTTTGCAAGGTTTGGAACACCGAAAGCTTTAATAAGTGATCGGGGTACTCATTTCTGTAATAATCAACTTGAGAAAGTTCTTAAAAGATATGGAGTAACTCATCAAATCTCCACCGCATATCATCCACAAATAAGTGGACAAGTTGAAAATACCAACCGAGCTTTAAAACGTATTCTAGAGAAAACTGTAGGATCAAATCCGAAGGAATGGTCCATTAAATTGGAGGATGCACTCTGGGCTTTTAGAACAGCCTACAAAACTCCAATTGGAACCACATCTTTTAGACTTGTTTATGGAAAAGCATGTCATCTTCCAGTAGAAATTGAACACAAAGCATTTTGGGCTTTGAAGACATGTAATCTTGATTTACATGAAGCCGGACGTCTACGATTAAGTCAACTAAACGAATTAGAAGAATTAAGACATGAAACATACGATAATTCGTTAATCTATAAGGAAAGAACGAAGAAATGGCATGATAAAAGAATCAGAAGTTCAAAAGAATTTAAAGAAGGAGACAAAGTCCTTCTTTTCAATTCACGATTCAAGCTATTTCCTGGAAAATTGAAATCAAGATGGTCTGGACCATTCATAGTCAAAAGAGTTTTTCCATACGGAACGATAGAATTAATAAATTCAAATGGGATTGAATTTAAAGTTAATGGTCACAGAGTTAAACACTACATAGATAGTCCGATGGAAGTCGACAACGAAGCTAATCACAATTTCGACACCACAGCTAACTAAGTGTGGGGAGAATCAAGTCTTTAAAGGATAATATGTATTTTTGTTAGAGTTAGATTGTCTGTTTTCGTGTAGTTCTCGAAAATGGAACCCGAATGGTCTTTCCCTAGCAGACCCTAAAGAACTAGTCTTCTTCCCCCATTCTGAATTTTTATTTTTTTAGGTTTTTAGGAAATGAAGACTGCCTGTGAACTAAACCATGGTCTAATGCTACACGCTTTGATCACTAAACGTAATAATGACACACTTCCGAGTGAATTAGTATCAGTAATCAGAGAAAGATTAGACGGAGTTAGAAAAGAATCCAGATGCGAAGATAATAAGTTACAATTTGGTAAAGGAAAATCAAAATCCGCAGCGAAAAGAAGAGCACGACACCTAGAAAGATGTCACAAATGCGGAAAATGGTCACATGGAGGTAAATGTTCAAATAATCAAACCTATTCAAACACCGAATTTGTTACTTTATGCAGAGACGGACCGTTCATATGTTTAGAAGAAAAGACACTGAATGCTCGAGGTTACGCCTATGTAGCTATGGAAAACCAATTAAACCGACTATCTTATGAATGGGATAGATCATATAACTAAGAAATCTATTTCACAGGTATGTTTGTACAGTTTTTATTTTATTTTTAACCTTTTGATAATAAACGCTAATTTGTTCGCTATAAAGTATTAAATTGGTATTGAATAAAATTAGGTTTGGCGACCGAAATTATTGATATCATACAAAAATTTATTACATCACTGCGAAATTTAACGTTTATTCTTAAGGTATAAATATCTTTAATCAATCAACCCAAAATATTTCAAAAATTCGTCATGAGTTAAATTAGGTCTTGGAACCGAAATTACTTTACCGAAAAGAGGGGCGCATATTTTTGATAATATTTGATTAATTAAAGTGGGATAAAAAGCCAAAAAGATTTTTAATTTTATTGTTACCATGTTTTTAAAATTAATATATAAATCTTAAATTAATATTGAAAACTTTGTAAAAACAATATATTTAAAATTATAAATATTTGAAAAATTAATATAAGTTTGGTGTGAATTTTTAATTTTTAAAATATGAATTTTTAATTTTATGCATTTCAAATTTTAAGTTTGGTGTGAATTTTTAATATTAATTTTGAATTTTATATTTAAGTTGTGTGAATTTAAAAACAAAAATTTACTTTATCTCATTAAGTTAAAAATATGATTTTTAAAATCGTCGTAAGTTGAAGACTAGGTCTTTGAACCGAAATTGTTTTACCCGAGGGAGGGACGAGAACTTTTATTATCATTATTTTTAATCTTATTGAATTAAAGTATGCCAAAAAAAATTAAAAAACCCAAAAATCTAAGCTTTTAAAACAATCGCTTGAAAAAGACAAATTTTAAAATTTTGTCGAAGGACGGACTACGATATCGATCCGAAACGACCTCGTCCTAAGAAAAAGGGAAACAAAATTTTAAAATTAATCACTTCATTGTTTTATAAGTTTAAAAAAAAAAAAAAAAAAAAGGCTGAAAACACTGTACCCGGACCCCCATGCGATCGCATGGGTTTTACACTTCAACTCCATGCGATCGCATGGAGCTGAAATCCAGGCCAGATACAAGAAGTCCATCGGGTCTGTTCTTCACACAAAACACACACATACACCCGAAAAAACTCTCAAATCTTCACCAAATTTCGCCAAAATTCACCGTAATTCGTCATTTTTCTTGCTCTAATCATGCCTAGATTCTCATTCTTCAGCAAATTGGTAAAAATTACACCCCTAAACTCTATAAATTCCTAGTTTTTGTGATAATTACCAATTTTTTTTACCTAATGCAATTTTGTTAATTTCTAGTGTAATTAGTGTTAAATTGTTAGTATTTTATGCATGTATAACCTAGATTGATGCTATTTAACATGATTTGAAGCCAAAAACTTCAAAATTTTTAGAAATCTAGGGTTTGTATTCTTGAGAAATTTGGGGCTTTTTGATATAAACAGGTTATGGCCGATTTTTATCATGAATTATTGCTAAATTGAGTAGTGTAACATGTTTAGATAGTTAAATGATCCAAACAATAATCCTAAACATGATTTTTGGAGATTAAAGTGGACTTTTTAAGTCCAAAATTTATGAACTTGATTAATTTGATATATTTGCCATTTGAGACTTGTTTAATTATTAGTAATGAATATTTTGACATGTTATTTGAGTTAAATGCTTATGAATTTTGTATACATTTTCATATGTGCTTATTTGAAAAGTGTAGAATTGTGAAAAATTGTGAAAATGTGTATAAGTTTAATTTTGATTTAACATGTTATAGTGATTGTTTTAAGTTGTTATTTTGCTAACACTAATGCATATTTGGATGCACAAATTTTGTGTTTAATGTGTTTTACAGAGAGCCGATACTGGAGGTTCAGGAGCATCATCATCTAGACGACCAGCACCAGCACCAGAACCAGAACCAGAAATGCAACACGAACAAGAACCACAACAGGAACAACAACAGCCTGATCAGCACATACCTTATTATGATCCGGTACAGTTTGTTAATGAATTCATAGTATTCCCAATGAGGCCGCCAGTAGAATTCCCAACGATTCCTGAGCACACTCTACATCCTAATCTGAGATTTGATAGAAGATGGAGAGATTACGAGACATATCAAAGGAACAAATTCAAATTGGTAACAAAAAATGTAGAGGTGCCAAGGGTAATCGATTGGGCCCCTTTGGAAACGGTCCATATAGCTGACCGTGTTAGACAGCTTTTAGTTCAAAGGTATGGCAGTTCTTATTTTACAGATTGGGAACGTCTTTTCACCATTCGTAGACCTGTATATAAGGAATGGTGTGTTGAATTGATGAGTACGGTATCACTTGATACAAATATAGTTAGAATAGATGATAGAAGATTTCTTAGGTTTATCCTTGGCGGTAGGATGTACAGAATGTCCATGCTGGACATGACCAGGGCCTTACAGATATATACTCCTGGTGAGTTGCTATTACCCGATTGTACAAACTTGATTCATTATGGTGAACGGGTAGATAGTAACTTTGACGCTGACGCCATTTGGAGGCGTATGTCACATTTTGATGTTTTTACACGCGCAGGAGGACACTCCTATACACATATTGATAGAGCCGAGCTTCGTATTATTCATAGATTTTTGGCTAACTCGATTACACAAAGAGGTCATAATAAAGAAAAAATTACCTTATATGATTTATTCTACCTAAAGTGTATTCGGGATCCTAGAAGCTTTTTCAATATCCCTTACTGTGTTGCTTTTTATTTATTTAAAATGGTAGAGGGAATGCAGGACGGGAGTATAATAGGAGGAGGTATTTTTGTTACTCTCATTGGAGAGTATTTAGGTGTTGATAGGAACCAAGGGGGTCCATTACAGATTTGTAGAGAACAGGTTGAGCCCTTAGGATTGAAAGTTTATGTGGGTGCTAAGGTATTGAAAAGTAGACATAACCAGGTAGTACCCTATGAGGGATCTCATCCTCAGGTAGAGAGAGGCTCAGACGAGGAAATGGAGGAGGCGGAAGACATTAGGGATGTCTTTCGAGATGCTATTCTTGACGTCCACGTTCGTATAGATGAGGAAGCAATGACGAACGCGGCCAGACATAGTATGTATGAGTAGTGGAACTCCGAGCGAGTATGCGAGGATTATAGGAGACGCCAACACGATAGCTGGTTAGTTCATCAGCACCAAATCATGAGCCAGCTATCATATCAGGTACCAAATAACTATGTACCTACTCGACCTGCTCATTTTCCGCCACATAGCCCCGATATTCGACCACCCTTTAACCGGTATGACTATAACCAAGCCTATCAGAACACCTATAACCAACAATGGAACCCACCCGATGAGATGAACTGGAACCCCTATCCAGACTGATTTAGTTCCATTTGGTTATTTTTATGATTTTTATGTTTTTATCTTTTGACTTTTTCATGTTTAAACTTATGTTATTGGATATATTTGTGTAATTTTTATTATTTTATTATTATTGTGTACTAATATTTCATATTTAGAATTTGAAAGTGGGATATTAAGTCCCATTTCAAATTGCCATGCATGATTATATTTGTATGTATGTATATTGTCGATTGTACAAAACAGGGTAAAACAGAGCATTTTCAAAGACTGGCATTAAGTTCAGCAAAAGCTACTAATTTTGACCACAAGATGACAAATAAATGTGATGTAACAACAGACGAAATGAACAAATGCTATGCACCATTTATCATTCAGCAAAAAAACGCCAATATGTTTGGAAACTTTGGTAAAATTTAATCATTTCTACGCTAATCACCCTCAATAATTTAAATTGTACTGATTTCTTGCAAATGAGGGCATTGCAAGATCTCAAGTGTGGGAAGGGGTTAAATTCTTGCGGATTTTTAAAATTTTTATCTTTATACACTTGGTTACCATTAAAAATACTAGTAAAGCAGTAGTTGTATTAAAATCTAGTGCTCTCTGATAATAAAGAACAGCCCTAGTCTTATATACTGACTACCTAATTCTAGTAAAATTTTTCAAAATTTTCAATTAAATGAACTCAAAATCATGTTTATACATATTTATGAACGATAAAACTAGGTGTTAACACCGAAATTATTGTTACCTCGGAAAGGACATAAATTGAGAAACAAACCAAAATGTTAAAATTCATTTAAAATGGAATAGAGAACAATAAAAAGGAAAATAAAATCCAAGTGTGGGAAAAATTACCAAGTTATCTTAAACATATGTCACATATTTCTGTAACAAATAACTGAAAAAATACTTTTGCTTTGGACTAAACTAAACTATTTTACCCGATGAAAGAAAAGAAGAGATGGATCTACACGATGAATCAATTCCATCATTAAATGGAAGTAAAGTCTTCTGAAAAAGAAACGCGCTTCTTGATTTAGGTCAGGAAGTTGTCGTCCAGACCAGCTGTAGGTTGACAAAAAATTCAGAAAAGTCATCACTAAAATCAGCAGGAAATCCACGGACCTCGGCATTAAATAGGGTCGCCAAGTGGTCAGATTTATCCTAACCATGAGAAGGATTTATCTCGTAAAATGGGGGGGCACCATGCAAATTAGCTGGATAAGACTAATAAATCAGATCCCCAGAAAGGATAATCTCCTTAAAAGATCAAAAATCAGCTTTTAAGCCTGATATTACTCAATCCTTGAGATTGACTTTAAAGATTGAGAATTACAAACTCATGAAATTCAATGATATCTAAACTCGAGCTTGAACGAGAAAATATTTTGATCAAAATTACAAACCGATTTGTTTTCTGAAAACCCTATTTTCAATACGTTCATTACCATTGAACGTAAAATCCTAGGAATTCACCTGGAATTCATTAGGTCACCTGAACTAAATCGGGTGTCAACCGTGAGAACGGTGGTTGCATAGCATGGTCAAAGATAGGACCTTGTGCCAGACCGAAAAATCATAAGGGTGAGCTTTACTATTTCTCCTACCAAGGATAGTAATTGCGTCCAACACGTTATAGACCATAATTAAAAGCATGTCAGGGGACATTGCCTTAACAGTTGCTTGTTCAACGCTTTCCTTTACAACCGGACGGTAGTTTATCGAAAGGTATTATACGGGACAAGTAAACTGGACGTGTTGCTTTCCTAATACAAGGTTAGCAAGTGGGTGACACAAAACCGCAAGTTTTGAGCTAAAATTTTCAAATCTGAAACCCACCAAACCCACAAAAATATTTTGCAAACACCGGTGAAGGGTTATTCCGGAAAACTTATCTAGGGTAAAAACTAAATTTAATTTTCAAAAGATCAAATGTTTTCATAAAGATCCAATTTCCTTAATGGATCTAAATTTTTATATAGTCATATGGGACTGTAAACCTTATCGTTACTACCATTGTTTATACCGCCGTATAGAAATCACTGATGTACAAAGTGTGAAGAATAAAGAAGTGATTCTAGTATTTCAAGACGATATTGCTTGAGGACAAGCAACGCTCAAGTGTGGGAATATTTGATAATGCTAAAAACGAACATATATTTCATAGCATTATTCCTCAAGAAAGACAAGCTTTTAGTTGCAATTGTTCTATTTACAAGTGATATTCGTTTAAATAATAAAAGGTGAAGACAAAAGACAGATTCGACGAATTGAAGACGCAAATGACCAAAAAGCTCAAAAGTACAAAATACAATCCAAGAGGTTCCAATTATTGATAAGAAACGTCTCGAAATTACAAGAGTACAAGATTCAAAACGCAAAGTACAAGATATTAAATTGTACGCAAGGACGTTCGAAAATCCGGAACCGGGACCAGAGTCAACTCTCAACGCTCGACGCAACGGACTAAAAATTACAAGTCAACTATGCACATAAATATAATATAATATTTAAATAATTCTTATAATTATTTAATATATTATATTATTTATAAAACCGTCGGCAGAAGAAAACAACCAAATATGAGCCTCCCCAGCTGGCCATGCGATCGCATGGCCTGGAACGCATAAATCCATGTGATCGCATGAGCTCCAGTTCCACCCCACATGCCTATAAAACTCGAGCTTTGGTGCACCACAACATCAATCTATCTTTCTCTTCTCTCATATACGTAAATATATATATATAATTTATATTTTAATTTTAATTTTAATTTTAAATCCTAATAATAAGGGTATGTTAGCGAATGTTGTAAGGGTGTAAGTCGAAATTCTGTCCGTGTAACGCTACGCTATTTTTAATCATTGTAAGTTATGTTCAACCTTTTTAATTTAATGTCTCGTAGCTAAGTTATTATTATGCTTATTTAATCCGAAGTAATCATGATGTTGGGCTAATTACTAAAATTGGGTAATTGGGCTTTGTACCATAATTGGGGTTTGGACAAAAGAACGACACTTGTGGAAATTAGACTATGAGCTATTAATGGGCTTTATATTTGTTTAACTAAATGATAGTTTGTTAATGTTAATATAAAGAATTACAATTGGGCGTCCCTATAAATTACCATATACACTCGATCGGACACGATAGGCGGGGTATTTATATGTACGAATAATCGTTCATTTAACCGGACACGGGAATGGATTAATAGCCACTAGAATAATTAAAACAGGGGTGAAATTATGTACAAGGACACTTGGTATAATTGATAACAAAATAATAAAACCTTGGGTTACACTCAGTCGACATCCTGGTGTAATTATTAAACAAAGTATTAAAATCTTGTTACAGTTTAAGTCCCCAATTAGTTGGAATATTTAACTTCGGGTATAAGGATAATTTGACGAGGACACTCGCACTTTATATTTATGACTGATGGACTGTTATGGACAAAAACCAGACGGACATATTAAATAATCCAGGACAAAGGACAATTAACCCATGGGCATAAAACTAAAATCAACACGTCAAACATCATGATTATGGAAGTTTAAATAAGCATAATTCTTTTATTTCATATTTAATTTCCTTTATTTTATATTTAATTGCACTTCTAATTATCGCATTTTTATTGTTATTATATTTAATTGCACTTTTAATTATCGTACTTTTTAATTATCGCAAGTTTATTTTATCGCATTTTTATTATTCGCAATTTCATTATCGTTGTTTACTTTACGTTTTAATTTAAGTCTTGTATTTATTTTTAATATTTTACATTTGGTTTTAACTGTGACTAAAGTTTTAAAATCGACAAACCGGTCATTAAACGGTAAAAACCCCCTTTATAATAATAATATTACTTATATATATATTTGTATTTTTATAAAAGTAAACTAATATAGCGTTAAGCTTTGTTTAAAAAGATTCCCTGTGGAACGAACCGGACTTACTAAAAACTACACTACTGTACGATTAGGTACACTGCCTATAAGTGTTGTAGCAAGGTTTAAGTATATCCATTCTCTAAATAAATAAATATCTTGTGTAAAATTGTATCGTATTTAATAGTATTTCCTTGTAAAAATTAATAGTATTTTATATACACCTCGCGAAACATCAATGTTCCCCTAATACGAGCCGTCGTTTTCCACATTGGTTTAGAAAAACCTGGTGGTTTAGAGGTTCCCGGGTCATTGTTACAACTTAAGGACTTCGGGGGTTGACGATACATATAAAGTTCATCGGGGTTGGAATTAGATTTCTCTATTTTTATGCCCTTTCCCTTATTATTTTCTTTTGCCTTTTTAAATTCAGTTGGGGTAATTTCTATAACATCATCGGAATTCTCGTCGGAATCTGATTCATCGGAGAATTGGTAATCCTCCCAATATTTTGCTTCCTTAGCGGAAACACCATTGACCATAATTAACCTTGGTCGGTTGGTTGAGGATTTTCTTTTACTTAACCGTTTTATTATTTCCCCCACCGGTTCCGATTCTTCTTCCGGTTCCGATTCTTCTTCTGGTTCCGACTCTTCTTCCGGTTCCGACTCTTCTTCCGGTTCCTCTTCGGGAACTTGTGAATCAGTCCACAAATCATTCCAATTTACATTTGACTCTTCATTATTATTAGGTGAGTCAATGGGACTTGTTCTAGAGGTAGACATCTATCCCATAATATCAAACGCGTTAAGAGATTAATATATCACATAATATTCACATGTTAAAAATATATAGTTTCCAACAAAATTTGTTAAGCAATCATTTTTCAAGTAAACACGGTCGAAGTCCAGACTCACTAATGCATCCTAACAAACTCGATAAGACACACTAATGCAAAATTTTGGTTCTCTAAGACCAACGCTCGGATACCAACTGAAATGTCCCGTTCTTATTGATTAAAAACGTTCCATATTAATTGATTTCGTTGCGAGGTTTTGACCTCTATATGAGACGTTTTTCAAAGACTGCATACATTTTAAAACAAACCATAACTTTTATTTCATCAATAAAGGTTTAAAAAGCTTTACGTAGATTATCAAATAATGATAATCTAAAATATCCTGTTTACACACGACCATTACATAATGGTTTACAATACAAATATGTTACAACAAAATAAGTTTCTTGAATGTTGTTTTTACACAATATCATACAAGCATGGACTCCAAATCTCGTCCTTATTTAAGTATGCGACAGCGGAAGCTCTTAATAATCACTTGAGAATAAACATGCTTATAACGTCAACAAAAATGTTGGTGAGTTATAGGTTTAACCTATATATATCAAATCATAATAATAGACCACAAGATTTCATATTTCAATACACATCCCATACATAGAGATAAAAATCATTCATATGGTGAACACCTGGTAACCGACATTAACAAGATGCATATATAAGAATATCCGCATCATTCCGGGACACCCTTCGGATATGATATAAATTTCGAAGTACTAAAGCATCTGGTACTTTGGATGGGGTTTGTTAGGCCCAATAGATCTATCTTTAGGATTCGCGTCAATTAGGGTGTCTGTTGCCTAATTCTTAGATTACCAGACTTAATAAAAAGGGGCATATTCGATTTCGATAATTCAACCATAGAATGTAGTTTCACGTACTTGTGTCTATTTTGTAAATCATTTATAAAACCTGCATGTATTCTCATCCCAAAAATATTAGATTTTAAAAGTGGGACTATAACTCACTTTCACAGATTTTTACTTCGTCGGGAAGTAAGACTTGGCCACTGGTTGATTCATTAACCTATAACAATATATACATATATATCAAAGTATGGTCAAAATATATTTACAACACTTTTAATATATTTTGATGTTTTAAGTTTATTAAGTCAGCTGTCATCGTTAGTAACCTACAACTAGTTGTCCACAGTTAGATGTACAGAAATAAATCGATAAATATTATCTTGAATCAATCAATGACCCAATGTATACGTATCTCAGTATTGATCACAACTCAAACTATATATATTTTGGAATCAACCTCAACCCTGTATAGCTAACTCCAACATTCACATATAGAGTGTCTATGGTTGTTTCGAAATATATATAGATGTGTCGACATGATAGGTCGAAACATTGTATACGTGTCTATGGTATCTCAAGATTACATAATATACAATACAAGTTGATTAAGTTATGGTTGGAATAGATTTGTTACCAATTTTCACGTAGCTAAAATGAGAAAAATTATCCAATCTTGTTTTACCCATAACTTCTTCATTTTAAATCCGTTTTGAGTGAATCAAATTGCTATGGTTTCATATTGAACTCTATTTTATGAATCTAAACAGAAAAAGTATAGGTTTATAGTCGGAAAAATAAGTTACAATTCGTTTTTGTAAAGGTAGTCATTTCAGTCGAAAGAACGACGTCTAGATGACCATTTTAGAAAACATAATTCCACTTTGAGTTTAACCATAATTTTTGGATATAGTTTCATGTTCATAATAAAAATCATTTTCTCAGAATAACAACTTTTAAATCAAAGTTTATCATAGTTTTTAATTAACTAACCCAAAACAGCCCGCGGTGTTACTACGACGGCGTAAATCCGGTTTTACGGTGTTTTTCGTGTTTCCAGGTTTTAAATCATTAAGTTAGCATATCATATAGTTATAGAACATGTGTTTAGTTGATTTTAAAAGTCAAGTTAGAAGAATTAACTTTTGTTTGCGAACAAGTTTAGAATTAACTAAACTATGTTCTAGTGATTACAAGTTTAAACCTTCGAATAAGATAGCTTTATATGTATGAATCGAATGATGTTATGAACATCATTACTACCTTAAGTTCCTTGGATAAACCTACTGGAAAAGGGAAAAATGGATCTAGTTTCAACGGATCCTTGGATGGCTCGAAGTTCTTGAAGCAGAATCATGACACGAAAACAAGTTCAAGTAAGATCATCACTTGAAATAAGATTGTTATAGTTATAGAAATTGAACCAAAGTTTGAATATGATTATTACCTTGTATTAGAATGATAACCTACTGTAAGAAACAAAGATTTCTTGAGGTTGGATGATCACCTTACAAGATTGGAAGTGAGCTAGCAAACTTGAAAGTATTCTTGATTTTATGTAACTAGAACTTCTAGAATATATGAAGAACACTTAGAACTTGAAGATAGAACTTGAGAGAGATCAATTAGATGAATAAAATTGAAGAATGAAAGTGTTTGTAGGTGTTTTTGGTCGTTGGTGTATGGATTAGATATAAAGGATATGTAATTTTGTTTTCATGTAAATAAGTCATGAATGATTACTCATATTTTTGTAATTTTATGAGATATTTCATGCTAGTTGCCAAATGATGGTTCCCACATGTGTTAGGTGACTAACATGGGCTGCTAAGAGCTGATCATTGGAGTGTATATACCAATAGTACATACATCTAAAATCTTTGTATTGTACGAGTACGAATACGGGTGCATACGAGTAGAATTGTTGATGAAACTGAACGAGGATGTAATTGTAAGCATTTTTGTTAAGTAGAAGTATTTTGATAAGTATATTGAAGTCTTTCAAATGTGTATAAATACATATTAAAACACTACATGTATATACATTTTAACTGAGTCGTTAAGTCATCGTTAATCGTTACATGTAAGTGTTGTTTTGAAACCTTTAGGTTAACGATCTTGTTAAATGTTGTTAACCCAATGTTTATAATATCAAATGAGATTTTAAATTATTATATTATCATGATATTATCATGTATGAATATCTCTTAATATGATA
The DNA here is from genome assembly GCF_046630445.1 of Rutidosis leptorrhynchoides. Taxonomy (NCBI): domain Eukaryota; kingdom Viridiplantae; phylum Streptophyta; class Magnoliopsida; order Asterales; family Asteraceae; genus Rutidosis; species Rutidosis leptorrhynchoides. Next base: position 462,670,556 of record NC_092337.1, on the reverse strand, counting down.
TATATACATTAAATGTCTTTACAACGATAATCGTTACATATATGTCTCGTTTAAAAATCATTAAGTTAGTAGTCTTGTTTTTACATATGTAGTTCATTGTTAATATACTTAATGATATGTTTACTTATCATAGTATCATGTTAACTATATATATATCCATATATATGTCATCATATAGTTTTTACAAGTTTTAACGTTCGTGAATCACCGGTCAACTTGGGTGGTCAATTGTCTATATGAAACAAATTTCAATTAATCAAGTCTTAACAAGTTTGATTGCTTAACATGTTAGAAACATTTAATCATGTAAATATCAATCTCAATTAATATATATAAACATGGAAAAATTCGGGTCACTACAGCTATAACCTAGTATTAGGACCTGATCAACCCTTGGATACAAGGTAAGTAGTTATGTATGCTTAACGTTACAATAGGGATATAGTACCTACGTACGAATAACCATTTATTCGTCATAGAAGAGCTGCCCATTTAGGTTGTGATTAGAGTTAGCAATAGAGAGTTCAATGAACACTAGCTTACTCAGAAGCATGATTCGCGTCAGAAGCAATGTTCTTGAGATGTTGTAAGATGATCCGGGGTTGAATAAGTGATCGTAAAAGGAGAGACTTCTATCCCAATTAGCAGTACCTTAGGATATCTAAGATTGCACATCTGTTAATGTTGAGGCATAGCGTAGTGATTTAGTAGTAGGATATTGCTTTAGTTAGACCAACTAGGATTAAGAAAAGCTGAGACGTTCCTTTATTGGGTAAACCACTTTGTTCATGTACCTAGGATTCTATCCATAAGGTTGTTTAAACCTTTCAGGTTAGCGTTGGGAGTAGGGATTACCTGTCTTAGCCAGAATCTTCAAAGCCTAAACTCTTAGTGACAAATCAGTTAGTTTCACAGCCAGTTGATTGAGGTTTAGTGTTTATCCTAGGAAGGTGAACTCTTGCGATAATTCCCCTTCAGGATTCTATTCTTCATACCTATCTTTACTTTTACTGTCTAATTATTATCTTACTTAGTTAATCTTAATCTATCACCTCTTGTCACTAGGGTTAACTATATAGGCACTTTTGTCCCACGTTACTGAACAAACATACAAACATACGTACCTGAGTTATATTTACCACTTACTCGTTTAAAAGGAAGACAAGTAGGTGAGCTATAGCTTGGAACCCCAGCTAAATATAAATAAAAAACAACCACTACTCACCCTCGTGGTAGCTGACTCAGACGTGCCGCGACCTAACGACACCGCGAAAATAAAACCGTCCGCTTCGGCCATATCAACTATCTTAGCAAAAGTGTTTGGCAAGATAGCTTCAGGACCAGTTTCAAGAATTGGGTCCATAAAAGCAACTTCTGCAAGAGCAGCAACAACATAGTCACCAGCAAAGAAGGCTTCAACTTGGGCAGGAACCTGCTCATTTACACATTTAGCTGTGCGTTGACATCTGCTGCCTCAACGTGAAGAGACTTTAAAGCAAAATTTTGTTTTTCAAGTTTTGAAATTTCATCTTTCAAGATTTTAATTTCATCATTTTTACCTTTAAGTTTTTCATTTAAAGATTTATTATCAGATTTTAAAACTTTTTCACGTTTACTGCCTCTACACAAATCAACTCTCAGGTAGTCAAACATTTCAGCCTTTTCATCATCAATATAAGTTCGAAAATTATCAACCTTATACAGCATTTCAGATTTCCATTGAGGTGAATCCCTTTTCAGATCAGCTTCCCTCATATCGGCCAAAAATGTACTACCATTATCATTCTCATCAGACTCCTCGACCTCCTTGGCCATCAAACACAGCTTTTTACCAGAATCATAACCAGCAACATCATCATCAGTATCACTATCAGAAGATGAAGAGCTGATTTCATCCCAATCATGATGCTCATCAACTAGAACCTTTTCTGGCTTCTTACCCTTCTTATTAGTTTCCTTCATCCGAGCCTTCATAGCTTTGTATTTATTCTTGTATTTATCAACTTTTGAGAAGGAGTTAGCATGTGACGTTGAAGGTTTCTTGGACATGCATTCAGTAACAAAATGTCCAACCTTCCCACAATTGTAACACTCTGATTTAGGACCCTTGACTGATTTGCTGTTATACCTAGCACTTGGTTTCTTACTCCCTTTGTATGACTTGCTGGTTCTATTACGATTGAACCTTTTGAACTGCCTAGCCAGCAGAGCCATACTTTCAACAAACCCTTCCACATCATGTTCATCATCACTGCTTTCCTCAGACCCAGTACCACTATCCACCTCATCCTCAGGTGACTCTTCTTCTGCTATCATCTTTTGAACCAGTAAAGCTTTCTGAGCTTTCTTTTTAGCAGCAGCAATAAGAGAAGTGTCATCTGACTTAGAAGATTTTGAAGTGGTGGGGGCAAACTTAAAGTTTTCTTTCAGGTTAAGTTCAAATTTAGCTTCTGCCTTCTCATAGTTCCATAGTGTACTATAGAGAGAAGACATGTTAAAGTTCTTTAAGGTCTGAGTGGTTCTTAATGGGTCAGTAACAGGTTTCCATTTAGTAGGCAGTGAGTCAATGAATTTGTTTACTTGTTTAAAGTCAGTATATGTGACATTCAAAGTAATCAGGTTAGCAATTAAGGAGTTAAACCTAATGAAAGTTTGCTTAAGGGTTTCACTCTTGTAGGCAAAGAACATTTCATATTCTCTTTTCAAAGCAATCATTCTGTTCTGCTTTACCTCACCCATACCCTCATAAGTGACATCTAGATAGTCTAACATAAGCTTAGCATTTAGCTTTCTCTTAATCAGTTTAAACAGTGGGTTAGGCAATGTTATATCTAACATGGTTCTGATCTTAGGGTCAAGTCCAACACGACGTTTGTCATCAGCATCCCATTCAGATGGGGGAAGAACAACCTCTCTGCCAGGTACAACAGGAGCGTCAACAGTAGCTAGAACACTAGCAATAGTCTCAGTTGGAATATATGGACCATCTGTGGCAATGCCAGGCATGAGTGGGTCAATAGACTCAAGATGAAGCATGAATCTTGCCTTCCAAGTTTCATACTCCTCTTCATTAAACTTAGGTGGTCTATTGGTTGAGCCATTTTCAAGGTAAGCTGTATTCGAGTATGCAGCCATGTGAGAATTCAGATCCAAGATATTAAATTATCAAGACTGAAGCTCTGATACCAGTTGTTGGTCCCTTGATAACAACATGAGTATTGTAGGGGGGTGAATACAATTTCTTTTAATTAACTTAGCAGTAATGATAGTTGGTTGATACAGATTTACCTAGATTATAGCTATGAAGATAACTTAAAGCTATTACACATTTTGGACTCTAAATAATAAAACCCACACCACTAGTTTTTACAATAGTAGATACATCAATTTATAGTAGTCCTATTATCCGTGTGATTGATCCATTGTCCACTAGTACATATGATGTCTGTACTTGTGGGGAAAATTGTGTCAGAGAGCGTGCTCCCTTCTTTCCTCTTTGGTAGCTATTTGCAGGAACACCTCAATTCGGTTTGGCACCACTATTTGTTTAAACAAATAGAATGTTGTGTTCCCTAGGCGTTGACAAAGGATAACCCATGTCTGCACATGCGTTTAACTTCTGCATTCCCACGTGGTCTTGTAAGGTCACTTGTCAGCTGCCGACGCGTGTCCTTTCATGTTCAACTTTGTCTACGACTTCGGTTGAATAGTACAATTGATGTAGACCATTCAGGAAACCACCATGCTTGTAATGGAGCATGGCTGTCTTGTGTTGTATGCTGCTTATCAGGTTTACTGGTTCTTCTCATGCTGAGTCACTTGATATTTTTGAATTGCTGAGTACTCATACTGTGTTGATTCGAAGAATACACTCTACCTTGTGCTGGTAGACTAGGCAGCATACAAAACACTTGACATAGCAATATTTGATGTCTATACATAAACAAACTTGTGCTGGCTGCACATAACATTTTAGTGCAAATAAATTCTGTTTTGTCATAATTAAATCCTTAATTATTTTGGGGACTCAACATAAGGTTTCATTGTTCTTCTGTCCGAAATTAGTGATTTTCATTTGAAGAGTTACAGTTATGGAATCAGGAAAGAAACGAGTAAGGAACTTTTCTATCATATCATCCCATGTGGTGATCTCTCCCTCGGGTAGTGAATTTAACCAATCCTTAGCGTTGTCTTTTAAAGACCACGGAAACAACCTTAAGTATACCACATTGTCATCGACCCCGGTAATCTTAGATAAGTTGCAGATTGCCTTAAATTGTCTTATGTGATCATTTGAATCTTCTTTATCAGTACCTTTAAAAACGTTATCCTTGATTAAGTGCATTATCGAACCTTTCACTTCAAAATTAGTTTCAATTGCTGGTTGGGTAATAGAGAGACCTAACCCTTGACGGTTTGCTTTCATTAACGCCTCCATAGAATTATCAACCATTTCAATTTTCGAATCAAAAATAGAATCAAAGAGAGACCCCAAACGATTAGAATCAGGAGTAGGAGGTGAATTAGGCATAGTATGATGAATAGAAGACGATCCTTCGTCGGAATCTAATCTCCTAACTAAGGAATCCTTGGTATAATTATATTTATAAATGAGTTTATCGGGATCGGACAATTGTCTTTCTAAAACTGGCTTCTTGGATCGGGTATTCATTTGATCTAAAAAAATAAGGAAATGTTAAGATCGAGTCTTAGGGATTTTAAAATTTCAATTCTACGAGAGAAGAGTTTTTAAAGAAAGGATTCGACAAAAGGAAACTAATTATAAACTATTCAAACCTAAATTATAAATAAATAAATTTAACTAATCAACTCTTATCGCTTATCAATAAATAAGTAAACATAATTCAGATTATTGACCTTTTCAAGATTAAATGACCGTCAACGTTTAGGTTCATGTAGGACCCTTTAAATCGGACAATCCAGCAATTCTTCCCTAAAGGAGGACCGTCACCACTATTTCAAGAAATATCAAGAAGTAGATCTTTAGACGTCATATTAACTTAGAGAAATATCGAATTTAGAAAATGATACTACCATGTGGACGAAACCTATCCAAAATAGACGACAATTGTTAAGTTGGTTTAAATGCCAAAATGTTCGGCACATCCTCACTATCTTCTTCATAAACCCGCTGTTATTTTACCAACATCACCCCCGAGAACAATGTCCTCTTGTATCACTATTTCCATGTAGATTAAATATTTCAATTCCTTTAAACACAGATATGTCTCGACTTTTTTGGTTGTTCGACTTTCACTTCTACTACATGCGACTCGTCAACTACCACAAAGGTCGTGGTTAGGAATGAAGAAGAGGAAGTCAAGCCGCGTGCATGTTGGGGTTGTTCGATGTGATATTCGGTGTTGTGATTACGAGTTTGTTGGGGCTTCAATTCTTCCTCTTTCACGTCTTCTTTATAATTTAGCGGAATTTCTTTGATGACTTTTTGTGTGAAGGACCAACAAAATGATATACGATATTTCGGTGATCAATCAAGTCGTAAAAAAGATAAATAACAAATGTGCAACATGGAGCGACCTCATGGACAACCGCATAACTTTTGCTAACAAATAATAACAAACACACATATTTTTGTCTAATTAATTAATTAATATAAATTAATAACTTTTAAAACCAAAAATTAAAAAATCAAATACTTACATTGTAACATTAAATAATGTTACCCGTATAATCTAAACCTTGGAAGAAAAAAGATAAGATTATTACTACTAGTTTTGTAGTGGATATAATATATATTTTGATTTAACCAATTAGTTCTTAAAAAATAATAAAAATAAAAAATGCTAATTTGGTTAATCTACTTTAAGAGGGTGCTTGTCTTAGCGATTTGAGATAGATTTTTTAATTATCACGTTTAGAAATGGCAATTAATCTATTTTAAGTGTTTGGGTAACTATAGGAATGAGCAAATTAACCGAAATACCGAAACTGAACCGGTACCGTACCGGCACCGAAGGGATTCTGATCGATGTCGAAGGGTCGACCAAAAATAGCCTAATTACTCTAACTTAGCTAGGGTAAGCAGGACTCATTCCACGGGAAGTTATGGTTAACAAGCAAGTAATTTCCAGATTGAGTTGTTGATTTAACTAAAGACTACTTAGATTAATTACTACTTAAAACTTAAACTTAAGCTAAAGTGCAGTTGAAAAGATTGAAGTGTAAACAATGAGAGTAAAACCTTTATCCTTTCACAATCCCAATTTAGCATGCATTCATTCAAACAGGCATTACGTTTATCAATTGTTGATCAAATCTCATTGACAAGACTTCTTGAGTTCATTAATTCTATTATCTTGGGATTAAACTATGCAATCTAGACAAAGTGTCTTTATCCCTAATCTAATTAACACTAACTTGGATCAAGAACACACTGTTAAATCACAATATTTTAACTTGCAATAACAAAATATAGAACTTGCATTAATCAACAATCAACTTGATTCATAACATCATAATCCAAAAGTATTAAGCATCACAAATCACATAATCTTGAATGAAATCATACATGATTCAATTGTTCATGGAAAGGATAAAGATTAGAAAACTAGCCAAGCAAGTTGGTGATGATGATCAATGAGTTTCTTGATGATTGCATGATGAACAGCACCTCGATCTTGACTTGAATTCTTGAATAATGGTGATTAGATGGTGTTTTTGAGTGTTTGGGAATGTTCTCTGCTGCAAAAATTGATGGAAAAAAGGTTGGTTTCGTAACCCTAGAGCTCTCCTTAAATAGGGGTTAGAAAACTTAATCACAAAGCTAATTTTCGTATTTCCCGGCACCAACTTTTCTGGCCTAGCGTATTTTACGCCATATCTGGTGTATTTTACGCCAATACTGTAGTGACCCGAACTTTTTCATGTTTATATATATATTAAATGAAATTGTTATTTACATGATTAAGTGTTTCCAACATGTTAAGCAATCAAACTTGTTAAGACTTGGTTAATTGAAACGGAAATTTTGTAAACGTCTGATTACCCAGTTTGACCAATGATTCACGAACGCTATAAGTTGTATATGACATGATGATACATAAATGAATAAATATATATGTTTAACATGATATAATGATCATCAAGTATATCATTAAAAATAGTAACAATAAGTTATATACTTAAAAAGGAAACTATTGACGTATGAAACTCGAAACGATACATATAACGATTATCGTTATAACCACGTCTTACTAAATATATATGAAGCATATTAATACATTGTTATATTATATATAACATGATAATATGATAATTAAATATATCATTAAGTGTATTAACAATGAACTACATAAGTAAAAACAAGACTACTAACTTAAGGATTTCGAAACGAGACATATATGTAACGATTATCGTTGTAACGACATTTAAATGTATATATCATATTACGATATATTAATATATCATAATATCATGATAATATAATAATTTAAAATCTCATTTGATATTATAAACATTGGGTTAACAACATTTAACAAGATCGTTAACCTAAAGGTTTCAAAACAGCACTTACATGTAACGACTAACGATGACTTAACGACTCAGTTAAAATGTATATACATGTAGTGTTTTAATATGTATTCATACACTTTTAAAAGACTTCAATACACTTATCAAAATACTTCTACTTAACAAAAATGCTTACAATTACATCCTCGTTCAGTTTCATCAACAATTCTACTCGTATGCACCCGTATTCGTACTCGTACAATACACAGCTTTTAGATGTATGTACTATTGGTATATACACTCCAATGATCAGCTCTTAGCAGCCCATGTGAGTCACCTAACACATGTGGGAACCATCATTTGGCAACTAGCATGAAATATCTCATAAAATTACAAAAATATGAGTAATCATTCATGACTTATTTACATGAAAACAAAATTACATATCCTTTATATCTAATCCATACACCAATGACCAAAAACACCTACAAACACTTTCATTCTTCAATTTTCTTCATCTAATTGATCTCTCTCAAGTTCTATCTTCAAGTTCTAAGTGTTCTTCATAAATTCCAAAAGTTCTAGTTTCATAAAATCAAGAATACTTCCAAGATTGCAAGTTTACTTCCAAGTTTTCTAAATCCATTCCAAGTAATCATCCAAGATCAAGAAACCTTTGTTACTTACAGTAGGTTATCTTTCTAATACAAGGTAATAATCATATTCAAACTTTAATTCAATTTCTATAACTATAACAATCTTATTTCGAGTGGAAATCTTACTTGAAATTGTTTTCGTGTCATGATTCTGCTTCAAGAACTTTCAAGCCATCCAAGGATCCTTTGAAGATAGATCTATTTTTATCATTTCCAGTAGGTTTATCCAAGGAACTTGAGGTAGTAATGATGTTCATAACATCATTCCATTCATACATATAAAGCTATCTTATTCGAAGGTTTAAACTTGTAATCACTAGAACATAGTTTAGTTAATTCTAAACTTGTTCGCAAATAAAAGTTAATCCTTCTAACTTGACTTTTAAAATAAACTAAACACATGTTCTATATCTATATTATATGCTAAATTAATGATTTAAAACCTGGAAACACGAAAAACACCGTAAAACCGGATTTACGCCGTCGTAGTAACACCGCGGGCTGTTTTGGGTTAGTTAATTAAAAACTGTGATAAAATTTGATTTAAAAGTTGTTATTCTGGGAAAATGATTTTTATTATGAACATGAAACTATATCCAAAAATTATGGTTAAACTCAAAGTGGAAGTATGTTTTCTAAAATGGTCATCTAGACGTCGTTCTTTCGACTGAAATGACTACCTTTACAAGAACGACTTGTAACTTATTTTTCCGACTATAAACCTATACTTTTTCTGTTTAGATTCATAAAATAGAGTTCAATATGAAACCATAGCAATTTGATTCACTCAAAACCGGATTTAAAATGAAGAAGTTATGGGTAAAACAAGATTGGATAATTTTTCTCATTTTAGCTACGTGAAAATTGGTAACAAATCTATTCCAACCATAACTTAATCAACTTGTATTGTATATTATGTAATCTTGAGATACCATAGACACGTATACAATGTTTCGACCTATCATGTCGACACATCTATATATATTTCGGAACAACCATAGACACTCTATATGTGAATGTTGGAGTTAGCTATACAGGGTTGAGGTTGATTCCAATATATATATAGTTTGAGTTGTGATCAATACTGAGATACGTATACACTGGGTCGTGGATTGATTCAAGATAATATTTATCGATTTATTTCTGTACATCTAATTGTGGACAACTAGTTGTAGGTTACTAACGAGGACAGCTGACTTAATAAACTTAAAACATCAAAATATATTAAAAGTGTTGTAAATATATTTTGAACATACTTTGATATATATGTATATATTGTTATAGGTTCGTGAATCAACCAGTGGTCAAGTCTTACTTCCCGACGAAGTAAAAATCTGTGAAAGTGAGTTATAATCCAACTTTTAAAATCTAATATTTTTGGGATGAGAATACATGCAGGTTTTATAAATGATTTACAAAATAGACACAAGTACATGAAACTACATTCTATGGTTGAATTATCGAAATCGAATATGCCCCTTTTTATTAAGTCTGGTAATCTAAGAATTAGGGAACAGACACCCTAATTGACGCGAATCCTAAAGATAGATCTATTGAGCCTAACAAACCCCATCCAAAGTACCGGATGCTTTAGTACTTCGAAATTTATATCATATCCGAAGGGTGTCCCAGAATGATGGGGATATTCTTATATATGCATCTTGTTAATGTCGGTTACCAGGTGTTCACCATATGAATGATTTTTATCTCTATGTATGGGATGTGTATTGAAATATGAAATCTTGTGGTCTATTGTTACGATTTGATATATATAGGTTAAACCTATAACTCACCAATATTTTTGTTAATGTTTAAAGCATGTTTATTCTCGGGTGAATACTAAGAGCTTCCGCTGTTGCATACTAAAATAAGGACAAGATTTGGAGTCCATGTTTGTATGATATTGTGTAAAAACTGCATTCAAGAAACTGATTTCGATGTAACATATTTGTATTGTAAACCATTATGTAATGGTCGTGTGTAAACTGGATATTTTAGATTATCATTATTTGATAATCTACGTAAAGCTTTTTAAACCTTTATTTATGAAATAAAGGTTGTGGTTTGTTTTAAAAATGAATGCAGTCTTTGAAAAACGTCTCATATAGAGGTCAAAACCTCGCAACGAAATCAATTAATATGGAACGTTTTTAATCAATAAGAACGGGACATTTCAAATACAAATTCTTCTGGGCGTATTTTTACGCCTGAAATGGACTTCTGATCTGCGTGGACCTGAGACCTGGCGTATTTTACGCCAAAATAGGCGTATTTTACGCCGGTACAAATTTCCTGCTCACTTTTTAAGCTCTCAAATCTTGTCCATAGTCCACTTTAAACCACTGTTTTGTACCATATTTTGCGCCAACATCTTACTTACCTGTAAAACATAAAACCACATCAAAGTATCTCCTTTTTCACTCACACATAGTTAATTTTGCGTAGTTAAACGTAAATAATCGTGACAAATATGGAACGATCAAACCCCCCACACTTGGCTTTTGCTTGTCCTCAAGCAAATCTGTTTTTAACTACAAGACAACAACACCTAGGTGGTATTAACTCAAATAACTTTTCGCAAACAAAATTAACTATTAATCAAGATGTAAGGACGATATGGGCCAATCACTCAACCTCAAACAACTTTTAACGTCTAACACCTTCAATCATGAATTTCTTTTCACAAAATATTTCCTTAGCTCAACAATTCCTCCGGTAATCATATCATCATAAACCTCAAGCATTTTCCCGAATCATCAAATGGATCAATACTTAGACTAAGTTAAACAACTATATTTCACAACTTCTATGATCCACACTTACTCTTTTAATCAACAATATAAATACATCTAAGTAACATGTCAAAAGAAACACATAACGGGTTTAATTACATCCGGAATAATTGCATAAGGGTTAGTCATGACTCAATTAAAAATTGGTATAAAATGGTTACGGATATCGAACCAATCAAACTTTATAAGGTTTAGAAATTTTAACGTGACCCTCATTCGCATAAAGATAAATTAATTTAAATCGGACTGTCAACTATAACTAGAATCATGCATATGTTTGTGTTCTTATCCTCCTTAACTTTTCCATTAGCCAAACTCATGCCCTTGTCTACACTAGTACTAAGTGCATAGCTTCTAAGTCCCGACACCAATGAACCCCCTAAGTCTAATTGGAAATACCCCATACCACAAGCTCGGTGAAGTGGATGTTGGTTACATTGCCCATTTATACGAGGCATTACATGAAAGGTGTAGGTACTTTGTAAGGTTATAAGGAGTTTTGCATTCTTAACTTGACATCTCATCGAGAACGAATTTTATGCCTCAGTGGTCCATGCTTTATAAGGCACTCGTTTCACAATTTTTGGCATACTCTTCTTCTACTCTCTTTTTTCATTATTCATTTTTTTCTATGCCTCAGTGGTCCATGCTTTTTAGAGCAATCGTTTCACAATTTTTGGCATATATAATTTTCAAATTTGTCTCTTTCACTTCCTCCTTTTTTTTTATGATAGCGCACAGCATTTATCATATTAAGAACATTTGGGATGTAATGGTGAATATATGGTGATGGTGACAATGATATATAGATATATGTATGTAATGTAGATGATGGGTGTTGGGTGTGGTGAATATCATTGTCATAGCTTGTGATATAAAGTACCCCCTTTCGACCTTTGCCTAGGGAAGAGTAAACTCTACAAGTGTTGCATTGGTGACTATCATCATTATTATGCACTTCCATACTAGTGAGTAAATCGTGGAATCCATTGTGGAAGGAAACCACTATGAGTCAAACTAATTAAAAAGCCACAAACAATATAACATAATAGCTAGTCATAATTGCCATGCTAATTTAAGCTAATTATGTCTTAGCAAAAATGAGTTGCGTTGTCACCTAATGTTACCAAATCTAAACAAGATAAAGTGAGATTAAATTCGACATCAATAACCAAAAATAAGGGTAGGAATGGGAAGTTGGTTTTCTCTTTTTCTTTTTTTTTTCCTAAAGGTTTAGGCTGCTAATGGTCACTAATTGATTCTAGTACACAATTGTGTACTAACGACCTGGGTAGACTGGCTGCAAAATAAAATAAAATGGTTTAAAAAGAAAATCCTAAGGTGTTTCTTTATCATTCATGTTACCTAGCATACAACAATGGGATCTCTTTTTTTCTTTCAACCTTTCTTTTCTCCATAAGAATACAATTTCCCAAAGTTAATTAGCCAAGGTCAACAACGTCAAATACCTAACACTATCATTCCTCACCGGCCAAGTCCAAAAACTTCCAAGTTAATTCTCAATAACTAAGGTTACTCTCTGAAATGTCCCGTTCATATTGATTATAAACGTTCCATATTAATTGATTTCGTTGCGAGGTTTTGACCTCTATATGAGACGTTTTTCAAAGACTGCATTCATTTTTAAAACAACCATAACCTTTATTTTATCAATAAAGGTTTCAAAAGCATTACGTAGATTATCAAATAATGATAATCTAAAGTATACTGTTTACACACGACCATTACATAATGGTTTACAATAGAAATATATTACATCGACATATGTTTCTTGAATGCAGTTTTTAAACAATATCATACAAACATGGACTCCAAATCTTGTCCTTATTTTAGTATGCAACAGCGGAAGCTCTTAGTATTCACCTGAGAATAAACATGCTTTAAACGTCAACAAAAATGTTGGTGAGTTATAGGTTTAACCTATATATATCAAATCGTAACAATAGACCACAAGATTTCATATTTCAATATACATCTCATACATAAAGATAAAAATTATTCATATGGTGAACACCTGGTAACCGACATTAACAAGATGCATATATAAGAATATCCCCATCATTCCGGGACACCCTTCGGATATGATATAAATTTCGAAGTACTAAAGCATCCGGTACTTTGGATGGGGTTTGTTAGGCCCAATAGATCTATCTTTAGGATTCACGTCAATTAGGGTGTCTGTTCCCTAATTCTTAGATTACCAGACTTAATAAAAAGGGGCATATTTGATTTCGATCATTCAACCATATAATGTAGTTTTGATTACTTGTGTCTATTTCATAAATCATTTATAAAACCTGCATGTATTCTCATTCTAAAAATATTAGATTTTAAAAGTGGGACTATAACTCACTTTCACATATTTTTACTTCGTCGGGAAGTAAGACTTGGCCACTGGTCGATTCACGAACCTATAACAAATATGTACATATATATCAAAGTATATTCAAAATATATTTACAACACTTTTAATACATTTTGATGTTTTAAGTTTATTAAGTCTAGCTGTCCTCGTTAGTAACCTACAACTAGTTGTCCAACGTTAGATGTACAGAAAAAAATTGATATATATTATCTTGAATCAATCCACGACCCAGTGTATACACGTCTCAGGCTAGATCACAACTCAAAGTATATATATTTTTGTAATCAACCTCAACCCTGTATAGCTAACTCCCACATTACTGCATATAGAGTGTCTATGGTTGTTCCAAATAATATATACACATGGGTCGATATGATATGTCAAAACATTTGCATACGTGTCTATGGTATCCCAAGATTACATAATATATTAGAATACATGTATAATACAATATAAGTTAGCTAGGATATGATTAATATAGATTTGTTACCAATTTTCACGTTGCTACAACAAGAAAAATTATCCAATCTTGTTTTACCCATAACGTCTTCATTTTAAATCCGTTTTGAGTGAATCAAATTGCTATGGTTTCATATTAAACTCTATTTTATGAATCTAAATAGAAAAAGTATAGGTTTATAGTCAGAAATATAAGTTACAAGTCGTTTTTGTAAAGGTAGTCATTTTAGTCGAAAGAACGACGTCTAGATGACCATTTTAGAAAACATACTTCCACTTTGAGTTTAACCATGATTTTTGAAAATAGTTTCTTGTTCATAAGAAAAATCATTTTCCCAGAAGAACAACTTTTAAAACAAAGTTTATCATAGTTTTTAATTAACTAACCCAAAACAGCCCGCGGTGTTACTACGACGGCGTATGTCCGATTTTACAGTGTTCTTCGTGTTTCCAGGTTTTAAATCATTAAGTTACCATATAATATAGATATAGAACATGTGTTTAGTTGATTTTAAAAGTCAAGTTAGAAGGATTAACTTTTGTTTGCGAACAAGTTTAGAATTAACTAAACTATGTTCTAGTGATTACAAGTTTAAACCTTCGAATAAGATAGCTTTATATTAATGAATCGAATGATGTCATGAACATCATTACTACCTCAAGTTTTCTGGATAAAGCTACTGGAAATGAGAAAAATGGATCTAGCTTCAAAGGATCCTTGGATGGCTTGAAAGTTCTTGAAGCAGAATCATGACACGAAAACAAGTTCAAGTAAGATTTTTACTCGAAATAATATTGTTATAGTTATAGAAATTGAATCAAAGTTTGAATATGAGTATTACCTTGTATTAGAAAGATATCTTACTGTAAATAAGAAATATTTCTTGAGGTTGGATGATCACTCTACAAGATTGGAAGTAAGCTAGCAAACTTGGAAGTATTCTTGATTTTATGAAACTAGAACTTGTAGAATTTATGAAGAACACTTAGAACTTGAAGATAAAACTTGAGAGAGATTAATTAGATGAAGAAAATTGAAGAATGAAAGTGTTTGTAGGTGTTTTTGGTCGTTGTTATATGGATTAGATATAAAGGATGTGTAATTTTGTTTACATGTAAATAAGTCATGAATGATTACTCATATTTTTGTAATTTTATGAGATATTTCATGCTAGTTGCCAAATGATGGTTCCCACATGTGTTAGGTGACTCACAAGGGCTGCTAAGAGCTGATCATTGGAGTGTATATATGATAGTGCTCCAAATGAACATATATTTAGTAGCAATATCCTCCCAATATGTAAATTATTTAGTTGTAATTTTCCTATTGTAAGTTGTAATCATTTATATTAAATAAGTGCGAAGACAAAAGGCAAAAATGAAGATTTGAAGACACAAACGTCCAAAAAGCTCAAATGTACAAGATACAATTCAAAAGGTTCAATTTATTGATGAGAAACGTCTAAAAATGACAAGAGTACAAGTTACAAAACGCAAAGTACACGATATAAAATAGTACGCAAGGACATTCGAAAATCCAGAATCGGGACATGAGTCAACTATCAACGCCCGACACAATGGACTAAAAATTAAAAGTCTACTATGCACAAGAATATAATATAATATATAAATAATTATATATATATATAAATTATGTCGACAAGCAAGGTTCCAAAATTATGTGAGCTGGATTTTCAAACTCCACGACTCGCGGAGTTTGCAGGCTTAAAACTCCACGACTCGCGGAGCTGTCAGAAATCAAAACGCCTATAAAAGGCCATGCATTCTGCCGAGTAAAAATATAAAAAAAAACACAATAATAATAATACTCTGTAAGATATAATAAATAAATATATATATAATATATATATATATATATATATATATATATATATATATATATATATATATATATATATATATATATATATATATATATATATATATATATAGGGTAGTTTTATATTAGATTAGTTCGAGTTATGTAAAGGTTATTTTACGGGTTTTTAAGCCGGAACTCTGTCCGTGTAACACTACGCGTTAAATAATCAATGTAAGTTATGTTCTCCCTTTTTAAATTAATGTCTCGTAACTAAGTTGTTATTATGCTTATTTGAACCGAAGTAATCATGAAGTTGGGCTAAAAATATCTAAAATTGGGTAATTGGGCTTTGTACCATAATTGGGGTTTGGACAAAAGAACGACACTTGTGGAAATTAGACTATGGGCTATTAATGGGCTTTATATTTGTTTAACTAAATGATAGTTTGTTAATTTTAATATAAAGATTTACAATTGGACGTCCCTATAAATAACCATATACACTCGATCGGACACGATGGGCGGGATATTTATATGTACGAATAATCGTTCATTTAACCGGACACGGGAATGGATTAATAGTCTATCTATGGAATTATTAAAACAGGGGTGAAATTATGTACAAGGACACTTGGCATAATTGTTAACAAAGTATTAAACCTTGGATTACACAGTCGATATCCTGGTGTAATTATTAAATAAAGTATTAAAACCTTGTTACAGTTTAAGTCCCCAATTAGTTGGAATATTTGACTTTGGGTATAAGAATAATTTGACGAGGACACTCGCACTTTAAATTTATGACCGATGGACTGTTATGGACAAAAACCAGACGGACATATTAAATAATCCAGGACAAAGGACAATTAACCCATGGGCATAAAACTAAAATCAACACGTCAACCATCATGGTTACGGAAGTTTAAATAAGCATAATATATTTTATTTCATATTTCCTCGTACTTTTATTTATTGTCATTTTAATTATTGTTATTTATTTTATATTGTTATTTAAATATCGTCATTTACTATACGGTTCGCTTAAAATATAAATCGACATACCGGTCATTAAACGGTAAACCCCCTTTTATATATTATTATATATAATTATATATATTTTGTACAAATATAGTTGTTTAAAAATATAATGTGCAATAAGCCCGCTCCCTGTGGAACGAACCGGACTTTTTAAAAACTATACTACTCTACGATTAGGTACACTGCCTATAGTGTTGTAGCAAGGTTTAGGTATATCCCATTTGTAAATAAATAATTAAAACTTGTGTAAAATTGTAGCATATTTAATAGTATTTCCTAGTAAAAATATAAACTATTTCGTACCCCCATGCTATGACATCAAGTTTTTGGTGCCGCTGCCTGGGATCGGGTGAAAAACTATATTTTCGTAAAAATATATTATTTCTTATTTCGTAAAAATATTTTCTTATTTATTATAAGTGTCCAAAAATATAAAATAAAAAAAAATTTAAAAATTAAAAATCGAAAAAATATATATATAAATTTATTTATTTTAGATGTCTATTTATAAAATTATAAAGTATTTACATTTTTATTTTTAAATATAAGTTTTATTTAATTAATATAAATATTTAAAAAAACGAAACTTGTCATTTTAATTTCAAATCTCCGCGACTCGCGGAGTTTGTTGCCAGGTGGAATCGCGACTCGCGGAGCCACCCTGACAGGCGCACCCAGGAACCCTACTTCGCATTTATTACGGAATATTATTAATTATTATTATTTTAAAAACCTAATTAGGTTTAATTAATTTAATATTTAATTTTTAGTTTTAATTAAATTTGTAATAATTACTTTTAATTAGTTTTATTATATATAAAAATTAATACTTTTATAAAATAAAAATATAAAAATAATATTTTTATAAAAATTGTACTTTTTACAACTTTAAGTTTATTTTTATTTTTTTGTTTATTTTTATTTGTTTTTAGGATAATATTTGTATTTTTATTGTTCGTAGCTAGTTTTAAATTTAGTATTTTGCCGTAGCTTATTTTTATTTCTAGATTTTTAGGCTTTGCCGTAAAATCCCTTAAGTGCTTTTTCTTTAGATTAAGATTTAGGCGCTTTAGAATTTTGCGACGCAGTTTTTAGATTTTAGTGCCTAATTAAGTTATTGCCGTTTTGGATATAGAATTCCTTTAAGCTTTAATACCTTTAGGCGTAACTTTTTAGATTTAATTTTTAGACTTTTAAGTTACGACGCGCTATCTTTCTTATTTTTATTTTTCGACGTTTTTCGACGCGCACTCTTTTTCTTTCTTATTTCTCGACACGCTAGTTTTTAGGACTTAGAAATTTTCTCTATTTCTTCTCTAAAATTTCAAAACGAAAAATTATTTTAAGCAGTTAAATTGATAGACATCCAAATTTTCTGCTTCGTAGTAATAGTTGGATTTGTTAGTGGCTGAGTTGTGAGCTTTCGATTTAAAGGGTTCTGGCTCCCTGCTGCATCTATTGGCTATTCGAAATGTGGGCAAAAGCAGAAAAGTCTATTAATTTGATAACTTATATAATTTTTATATTTATAACTAATAGGATAATTAAAATTTGGTAATAAGCGCATTATGAAAAGTCTCAAAGATATTTTGGAAACTCTTTACGACATACGAAATCAATACTCTCAACCGAGTGTTGATGACAATTCGCTCGGTCAATCTTGGATCACGAATGACGAAACAATAACTGGTTGTGAAATCTGTGGAGATTATCACTCAACATGGGAATGTTATTATTACGTTCCTATGGAAAATTACGCACCCATGGAACCTGAATGGAATGATTATGAAGAATACAAT
Source organism: Rutidosis leptorrhynchoides (assembly GCF_046630445.1). Classification (NCBI taxonomy): domain Eukaryota; kingdom Viridiplantae; phylum Streptophyta; class Magnoliopsida; order Asterales; family Asteraceae; genus Rutidosis; species Rutidosis leptorrhynchoides. Next base: position 462,652,113 of record NC_092337.1, on the reverse strand, counting down.
TCAAATTGTGATTATTCCTAAGAATATATCCAAACTCAACAACCAGCAGACGAGGAAAATTACGTGTCTGAAAATTTATTAGACAATATGAAAATCAAACTCGAAGAACTTGATGCTCAAAATTAACAAATGAGAGAGTTTGTAAATAGGCAAGCTGAAACTCTATCAGATTACACACCTGTTGATCTGAGGAGTCGTGTGCAAGAAAATCTCATATCATCGAATTTTGATGAATTCGAGAGCTCCGAAATCACCAACTATCCCGATGATACTTTTTATTCAGCTTTACCAATTTCACAACATATTTACACATTAGCCTCTACCGACGAAATCATCGACCAATCAATGAATGAAGAAGAAGTAAGGGTGACAAATTGGTACTCTTGGAAAAACGATAACGTTGAAAATTTTACCCCCGAGACCAAAATAGTGGGACCGATAAGTACCGTTAATGAAGAAGAATCTACTTCGATCCCGAAATTCACTATTCCACAACTTTCCAACCCAATATTCTCAATAGACGAGTCATCTACCAAAGATGAACTACGAGCTGTAATAGATAATGACACCTCGGATTTCACCCAATTGGATAATAGAGGTGAAAACTTTGATCCCGAGAATAAAAGGAAGGAAATGTTAGGAATTGTCCACCCTATAATATATATGTCGGTGTATATCGATCCATTTGACCAAGAACCAGAAAAGAGACATATCCATTTACTAAAAGCTACACTTAAAAAAGAATTAAGTAGTGATGATCGGGTGGGTCTAAACTTTAAACCCATTGATATATTTTATACCACCCGAGATGTAAATAAGTGGCTCACTATTTTAATTCGTGGAACTTATTCTACCGACTTCACATGTCGTAAGCTAAGTGTGGGGAAGTCTAACCCCACTTAACGTTAAATTAGGGGTTCGGGTTAGTGCATAACTCTTTAAATAAACATGCATAATAAGTAAGGGTAAAAGACGCATTTTCAAATATTCACAAACAGTTCAGAAAAGCAACCATTTTTGAAGAAAAACATGTGTGATAAAACAAGAAAGAATGAACGATGAGGTGCGCCATCTATCATTCGACGACCTTTGTAATTACAAACTGGGTATTTTCAATCACTTTTCTACACTAATCACCCTCATGAATTTATAATTAGAGTCTGATTTCATGCAAATGAGGACATTGCATGATCTCAAATGTGGGGAAGGGTTATAAATTCTCTCGGGTTTATACTTGGTTTATTTGCCAAATTTTATGAAAATTTGAAAAATTTTATGAAAATTTGAAAAATTTTCAACTAAATGAATTTAAAATCATGTTTATATATATTTATGAACGGTGAAAATTAGGTGTTAATACCGAAATTATCGTTACCTCGGAAAGGACATAAATTGAGAAACACCCTAAAACGATTGAATTCATTTAAAATAGAATAAAGGAAAATAAAAAGGCAAAGAAAGAAACTAAGTGTGAGGAGAATGTACCAAGTTATTCAATTAAAAACTATCTATCACATGTTTCTGTAAAGTTATTGCAGGTACTTTTGTTTTGGACGCTTTTAATCAGTTTTACCCGATTTACTGTAATATATTTGAAAGAAAAGATGGATCTACACGATGAATCAATTCCATCATTAAAAGGAAGTAAAGTCTTCTGAAAAACACACGCGCTTCTTGATTTAGGTCAAGAAGTTGTCATCCAGACCAGCTGTAGGTTGACGAAAAATCTAGAAAAGTCATCTCTAAAATCAGCAGGAAATCCACGGACCTCAGCATCAAACAGGGTTGCCAAGTGGTCAGATTTATCCTAACCATGAGAAGGATTTATCTCATAAAATGGGGAGGGCGCCGTGCAAAATAGCTTGATAAGACTAATGAATCAGACCCCTAGAAAGGATAATCTCCTTAAAGATTAAAAATCAGCTTTTAAGCCTGATATTACTCAATCATTGAGATTGACCTTAAAGATTGAGAATTACAAACTCATGGAATTCGATGATATCTAAACTCGAGCTTGAACGAGAAAATATTATGATCAAAATTACAAACCGATTTGTTTTCTGAAAACCTATTTTCAATGCGTTCATTACCATTGAACATAAAATCCTAGGAATTCACCTGGAATTCATTAGGTCACCTGAACCAAATCGGGTGTCAACCGTAAGAACGGTGGTTGCATAGCATGGTCAAAGACAGGACCTTGTGCCAGACCAGAAAATTATAAGGGTGAGCTTTACTATTGCTCCTACAAAGGATAGTAATTGCATCCGACACGTTATAGACCATAATCAAAAGCAAGTCACGGGACATTGCCTTAACAGTTGCTTGTTCATCGCTTTCCTTTACAACCGGACGGTAGTTTACCGAAAGGTAATATACGGGACAAGTAAACTGGACGTGTTGCTTTCCTAATACAAGGTTAGCAAGTGAGTGACACAAAACCATAAGTTTTGAGCTAAAATTTTCAAATCTGAAACCCACAAAACCCACAAAAATATTTTGCAACACCGGTGAAGGGTTATTCCGGAAAACTTAGCTAGGGTAAAAGCTAGATTAAATTTTCAAAAAGATCAAATGTTTCCTTAAGGATCTACATTTTCATAGTCATGTGGGACTGTAAACCACATCGTTACTATCATTGTTTATACCGTCATATCAAAATCACTGATGTATAAAGTGTGAAGAATAAAGAAGTGATTCGTGTGATTTAATTTCAAGTTCTATATTGCTTGAGGACAAGCAACGTTCAAGTATGGGGATATTTGATAGAGCTCCAAATGAACATATATTTAGTAGCAATATCCTCCCAATATGTAAATTATTTAGTTGTAATTTTCCTATTGTAAGTTGTAATCGTTTATATTAAATAAGTGCGAAGACAAAAGGCGAAAACGAAGATTTGAAGACACAAACGTCCAAAAAGCTCAAATGTACAAGATACAATTCAAAAGGTTCAATTTATTGATGAGAAACGTCTAAAAATGACAAGAGTACAAGTTACAAAACGCAAAGTACACGATATAAAATAGTACGTAAGGACGTTCGAAAATCCAGAATCGGGACATGAGTCAACTATCAACGCCCGACACAACGGACTAAAAATTACAAGTCTACTATGCACAAGAATATAATATAATATAAAAATAATTATATTAATTATTTATATTTTATAATTATATATAAATTATGTCTACAAGCAAGGTTCCAAAATTATGTGAGCTGGATTTTCAAACTCCACGACTTGCGGAGTTTGCAGGCTTAAAACTCCACGACTCGCGGAGCTGTCAGAAATCAAAACGCCTATAAAAGGCCATGCATTCTGCCGAGTAAAAATATAAAAAAAAACACAATAATAATAATACTCTGTAAGATATAATAAATAAATATATATAATATATATATATATATATATATATATATATATATATATATATATATATATATATATATATATATATATATATATATATATATATATATATATATATATATATATATATATATATATATATATATATATATATATATAGTATAGGGTAGTTTTATATTAGATTAGTTCGGGTTATGTAAAGGTTATTTTACGGGTTTTTAAGCCGGAACTCTGTCCATGTAACACTACGCGTTAAATAATCAATGTAACTTATGTTCTCCCTTTTTAAATTAATGTCTCGTAACTAAGTTATTATTATGCTTATTAGAACCGAAGTAATCATGATGTTGGGCTAAAAATATCTAAAATTGGGTAATTGGGCTTTGTACCATAATTGGAGTTTGGACAAAAGAACGACACTTGTGAAATTAGACTATGGGCTATTAATGGGCTTTATATTTGTTTAACTAAATGATAGTTTGTTAATTTTAATATAAAGATTTACAATTGGACGTCCCTATAAATAACCATATACACTCGATCGGACACGATGGGCGCGATATTTATATGTACGAATAATCGTTCATTTAACCGGACACGGGAATGGATTAATAGTCTATGGAATTATTAAAACAGGGGTGAAATTATGTACAAGGACACTTGGCGTAATTGTTAACAAAGTATTAAACCTTGGGTTACACGCAGTCGATATCCTGGTGTAATTATTAAACAAAGTATTAAAACCTTGTTACAGTTTAAGTCCCCAATTAGTTGGAATATTTGACTTCGGGTATAAGAATAATTTGACGAGGACACTCGCACTTTAAATTTATGACCGATGTACTGTTATGGACAAAAACCAGACGGACATATTAAATAATCCAGGACAAAGGACAATTAACCCATGGGCATAAAACTAAAATCAACACGTCAACCATCATGGTTACGGAAGTTTAAATAAGCATAATATATTTTATTTCATATTTCCTCGTACTTTTATTTATTGTCATTTTAATTATTGTTATTTATTTTATATTGTTATTTAAATATCGTCATTTACTATACTCTTCGCTTAAAATATAAATCGACAAACCGGTCATTAAACGGTAAACCCCCTTTTATATATTATTATATATAATTATATATATTTTGTACAAATATAGTTGTTTAAAAATATAGTGTGCAATAAGCCCGCTCCCTGTGGAACGAACCGGACTTCCTAAAAACTATACTACTCTACGATTAGGTACACTGCCTATAGTGTTGTAGCAAGGTTTAGGTATATCCCATTTGTAAATAAATAATTAAAACTTGTGTAAAATTGTAGCATATTTAATAGTATTTCCTAGTAAAAATATAAACTATTTCGTACCCCCACGCTATGACATCAATATACCAATAGTACATACATCTAAAAGCTGTGTATTGTACGAGTACGAATACGGGTGCATACGAGTAGAATTGTTGATGAAACTGAACGAGGATGTAATTGTAAGCATTTTTGTTAAGTAGAAGTATTTTTATAAGTGTCTTGAAGTCTTTCAAAAGTGTATGAATACATATTAAAACACTACATGTATATACATTTTAACTGAGTCGCTAAGTCATCGTTAGTCGTTACATGTTAGTGTTGTTTTGAAACCTTTAGGTTAACGATCTTGTTAAATGTTGTTAACCCATTGTTTATTAAATCAAATGAGATGTTAAATTATTACATTATCATGATATCATGATGTATTAATATATCTTAATATGATATATATATACATTAAATGTCGTTACAACGATAATCGTTACATATATGTCTCGTTTCAAAATCATTAAGTTAGTAGTCTTGTTTTTACATATGTAGTTCATTGTTAATATACTTAATGATATGTTTACTTATCATAATATCATGTTAACTATATATATATATATATATATATATATATATATATATATATATATATATATATATATATATATATATATATATATATATCCATATATATGTCATCATATAGTTTTTACAAGTTTTAACGTTCGTGAATCGCCGGTCAACTTGAGTGGTCAATTGTCTATATGAAACCTATTTCAATTAATCAAGTCTTAACAAGTTTGATTGCTTAACATGTTGGAAACACTTAATCATGTAAATAACAATTTCATTTAATATATATATAAACATGGAAAAGTTCGGGTCACTACAGTACCTACCCGTTAAATAAATTTCGTCCCGAAATTTTAAGCAGTTGGAGGTGTTGACGTATCTTCTGGAAATAAATGCGGGTATTTCTTCTTCATCTGATCTTCTCGTTCCCAGGTGAACTCGGATCCTCTACGAGCATTCCATCGAACCTTAACAATTGGTATCTTGTTTTGCTTAAGTCTTTTAACCTCACGATCCATTATTTCGACGGGTTCTTCGATGAATTGAAGTTTTTCGTTGATTTGGATTTCATCTAATGGAATAGTGAGATCTTCTTTAGCAAAACATTTCTTCAAATTCGAGACGTGGAAAGTGTTATGTACAGCCGCGAGTTGTTGAGGTAACTCAAGTCGTTAAGCTACTGGTCAGATACGATCAATAATCTTGAATGGTCCAATATACCTTGGATTTAATTTCCCTCATTTACCAAATTGAACAACACCTTTCCAAGGTGCAACCTTAAGCATGACCGTCTCTCCAATTTCAAATTCTATATCTTTTCTTTTAATGTCGGCGTAGCTCTTTTGTCGACTTTGGGCGGTTTTCAACCGTTGTTGAATTTGGATGATCTTCTCGGTAGTTTCTTGTATTATCTCCGGACCCGTAATCTGTCTATCCCCCACTTCACTCCAATAAATCGGAGACCTGCACTTTCTACCATAAAGTGCTTCAAACGGCGCCATCTCAATGCTTGAATGATAGCTGTTGTTGTAGGAAAATTCTGCTAACGGTAGATGTCGATCCCAACTGTTTCTGGAATCAATAACACATGCTCGTAGCATGTCTTCAAGCGTTTGTATCGTCCTTTCGCTCTGCCCATCAGTTTGTGGATGATAGGCAGTACTCATGTCTAGACGAGTTCCTAATGCTTGCCGTAATGTCTGCCAGAATCTTGAAATAAATCTGCCATCCCTATCAGAGATAATAGAGATTGGTATTCCATGTCTGGAGACGACTTCCTTCAAATACAGTCGTGCTAACTTCTCCATCTTGTCATCTTCTCTTATTGGCAGGAAGTGTGCTGATTTGGTGAGACGATCAACTATTACCCAAATAGTATCAAAACCACTTGCAGTCCTTGGCAATTTAGTGATGAAATCCATGGTAATGTTTTCCCATTTCCATTCCGGGATTTCAGGTTGTTGTCGTAGACCTGATGGTTTCTGATGTTCAGCTTTAACTTTAGAACACGTCAAACATTCTCCTACATATTTAGCAATATCGGCTTTCATACCTGGCCACCAAAAATGTTTCTTAAGATCCTTGTACATCTTCCCCGTTCCAGGATGTATTGAGTATCTAGTTTTATGAGCTTCTCTAAGTACCATTTCTCTCATATCTCCAAATTTTGGTACCCAAATTCTTTCAGCCCTATACCGGGTTCCGTCTTCCCGAATATTAAGATGCTTCTCCGATCCTTTGGGTATTTCATCCTTTAAATTTCCCTCTTTTAAAACTCCTTGTTGCGCCTCCTTTATTTGAGTAGTAAGGTTAGTGTGAATCATTATATTCATAGATTTTACTCGAATGGGTTCTCTGTCCTTTCTGCTCAAGGCGTCGGCTACCACATTTGCCTTCCCCGGGTGGTAACGAATCTCAAAGTCGTAATCATTCAACAATTCAATCCACCTATGCTGCCTCATATTCAGTTGTTTCTCATTAAATATGTGTTGAAGACTTTTGTGATCGGTATATATAATACTTTGAAAGGACCCGTTCATATATATTATAAACGATTCACAATAGTTGATTACATCGCGAGGTATTTGACCTCTATATGATACATTTTACAAACATTGCATTCGTTTTTAAAAGACAAACTTTCTTTACAGCGAAAGTTGACGGCATGCACACCATTTGATAATACATCTAACTATAATTGACATAATAATAATCTTGATGAACTCAATGACTCGAATGCAACGTCTTTCAAAATATGCCATGAATGACTCCAAGTAATATCCTTAAAATGAGCTAATGCACAGCGGAAGATTTCTTTAATACCTGAGAATAAACATGCTTTAAAGTGTCAACCAAAAGGTTGGTGAGTTCATAGGTTTATCATAACAATCATTTCAATATATTAATAGACCACAAGATTTTCGTTTATAAATATATGTACACTCGCAAGTGTATAAAAGTATTCTATAAGTTATAGGCACTCGGTAACAGGCCTTAACGTCCATGTTTTACCCTCTGAAAGTACACCGAATCAGGTGTGTTATATAAACCTCGAAGTACTAAAGCATCCCATAGTCAGGATGGGGTTTGTCAGGCCCAATAGATCTATCTTTAGGATTCGTGCCTACCAGTCAAACACCAGTAGTTATAGTTACCAAGCTAAGGGGATATTTCTGGTTTAAACCCACGTAGAATTAGTTTTAGTACTTGTGCCTATTTCGTAAAACAGTTATAAAATATGCATGTATTCTCAGCCCAAAAATATATAATGCAAAAGCATTTAAAAAGGGAGCTATGAAAACTCACCATACTGTATTTCATAGTAAAAATACATATAACGTCATTTAACAAGTGCAAGGTTGGCCTCGGATTCACGAACCTATATTAATTATATATATTTATATGTTGGTCAATATTAACAATTTTTGGTCAAGTCATAGTGTACCACAATCCTAATGCTCGAGACTAATATGCAAAAGACAACAAAAGTCAACTTGACCCAAAATGACTTCTAAAATTTATACGTGTTTATTATATAACTTAACTATAGTCATTTTATATATTTAAATATATTTATTAGAATTTATAATAATAAAAGTCATTTATTAATAAAAATTTATATTAACGTTTATATATAATATATACTTTTATATATCTTAAGTAGTAAAATTTATAAAGTTCACTTAATATCGTAAAACTATAGTGGTAAGTATTATTAATGTAATTATATTACGCGTGGTGAAAAATATCTTTGTATCCCCTATTTATTTGATAAAATAATATTGATCATAATAATAATAAGTAAAAGTTGTATTATTTTGTAATAATAATTATTATTATTCTATAACAATATTTATATTTACTAAAAATGGTATTATGATAAAATGATAATACTAACATAATAGTAATAATGATATTTTATAATAACAATGATATTTCTATTAAAATAATAACGACGATAGTAATAATAATCATTTTAACAATAATACTAAAATTCAGTTGACTATAACTTCTAATCCGTTCATCGAAATCATTCGATATCTAAATGAAAAGTTCTTAATTTTTCGCTAGCTTTCCAATGACATGCATATCATATACCCTATCTCAGTAGCATATGTATCTAATTCAGGATTCAACAAACCTATCTAAGGACAATATCGAATGTACAAGCATGCATAATCCTATATACTTGAGCACTAGTCAGGGATACACTATTGATATATAAAAGTTAAGTTATGAGTGCTCACGTAACAATATTAAGATTCAATATTGCAGGAAAGTACGTAGATGCAACGGAGATGATAAACACTAGATTGACCTCACGAGCATACCCATGAACCATACCCATCACCTCCATAGCTATAACCCATAATTTCCTTAGCTTCGACTCATTCAAAAAACTATTTTGAAATCACTCGGACATCACTCCGTCGTAATATTTTATGTATACTAATAATATCTTGAAATAATATATATATATATATATATATATATATATATATATATATATATATATATATATATATATATATATATATATATATATATATATATATATATATATATATATATATATATATATATATATATATATATATGTAAATCGATTGAGAGAGTTTAGAGAAATATATTTTCAAGTTTCTATGAAATAATGAAACCTATTGAATTCTATTTATAATAGATTTTTGAATTATTAAAGTGAATTATTAAAGTATGAATTATTAAAGTGAATTATTAAAGTATGAATTATTAAAGTGAATTATTAAAGTATGAATTATTAAAGTGAATTATTAAAGTATGAATTATTAAAGTATGAATTATTAAAGTGAATTATTAAAGTTAAAGTAAAGTAAAAGTAAAGTAAAGGTAAAGTTAAAGTATAGTAAAAGTATAAAAACTATGTATGTATAATACGCGTATAAATATATATAATATTAATTTAAATCGTTATATATATTTAATGAAATAAAATATAAATATCGTTATATTTATTATACTGGTTAAGTAATGAGTTGTCAAAAGTGATTCTAGATATTTATAAAAGTTATATACGTTTTAATAATAAAGTTCTTTTTAAACTGAAAATGTTTTTGTGCGTTTGAAAATAGATTAATAGAATATTATGGAAACCAATTTTCCACTAGCTTTTGTCTAACTTTCGTAAATGACACTTTTTATTTTTATTTATAAATAGCTTTACAAATTATTCCGAATATCGTTAAGAGGAATAGATTTTCTCAAATCATAGTGGACCTCTCAACAGAGACTTGTAATCATAATTCAATGTTTCTGATAATTCAATCATTTAATATATTTTTTTTTTAATTTCGTCGATAATCATATTGAAACAAATACGTTCATATAAAGCATTATACGTTTAAATACTTTGTTGACATTTTTAATTTATAACATATACACATATACATACATATTTATATATGTTCATTTAATGGTTCGTGAATAATTGGATTTTGGTCGAGGTTTAAATGAATGTATAAACATAGTTTAAAATGCTTGAGGTTTAACTTAACAAACATTGCTTATCGTGTCAGAATAATATAAAGATAAAGTTTAAATTTAGTCGGAAATTTCCGGGTCGTCACAGTACCTACCCGTTAAAGAAATTTCGTCCCCGAAATTTGATAGAGGTCGTTATGGCTAACAATGAGAATGTTATTATGACGTAACGATTATGAAGTTTTATCATGTCTAAGAAGTATGGATAAAATAATTCGATTACTCGAAGCGTATGAGGGAAGCTATCGTAAATGAAGGAAATAAGATTATAGTGATTCGTCATATCTTTTGACATCATCACAATTGATCTCCGAATTTAAAGAAAATCTTTGTAATCTATGTTGGATTTGATGTTTCGGTGATTAAGGAGATTATGATTCTCTTCGAATTAATACGATAATCCATCTTGATTTCTCTGTCGGGTATTTCATTATAAATCCACCTCCTTCGTTTTCTTACAACTCACACCTTCTATTCTCTCTCCCTCAACTCATATTTTAAAGTATTTGTCAATATGCTTCATCCAGTACTGATTCTCGATATACTCCTCACTTTCATATCTGTCGTTCTTCTTTTTCATCTGCCTCCGGAAGAATCTATTTACTTCTACTATACTCTCAGTTTTATAGTGTTTTTAGTTCTTCCGTGTCTTTATATTGCTATATGCATCGATATATACGGTTTATAATTTTTGGGTGGTTGTTGGGTTTTATATCTTCCCTTATATTTCAAAGCCCCTGCTTTTGTCTTCTATAATCATTGACATCCACAGTTAATGCTCCCTTCTATTTGCTACGATTTATACTCCAATTTCTATTTTGGAGTTTTGTCCTTTCGTTTCTTCTTCTTGCGATTAAGCAACGTTTGTAATGGTCCAGTATTCGCAGATATGAATTTCAGAATAAACATAGTTAATGTTCTAAGAAGGAAATGGTAATGGCACGATCTTGATTATTAATTTACCAGAATACCCTGAAAAGACCGAATCATCAAGAAAATATATTCTTGATATTTTTAGAGATTAAATAGAATACAAGAGTCGTGTAACATGGAACATGATGACGGCATGGTCTGTGAATCGTCATGTCCCATTAGAAACTCAGCATGACTTACTGTAATATAATCACGTTGATCAAGTGTCATTATATTATACTAACTCATGCTTCAGTTCCCAACACTACTTCAAAACATTCATAATTTAAACTCGAAAGTTTATAGAATATAGAAACTAATAGTTTCTTATATGATGTAACACTGATAGCGCAAAGAGATAAATGACTTTAGATAAAGAGTAAGGTATTCATTAATGACTTTAGCAGGCACTGAATCATTTGGATTCTTTGAAGGCAGATTTAGTCTTTGTGATTTGTCCACAGCCTCCTTCATAGTCTGTTCAATCCGTTTTCCAGTTCCAAACCTTCTCTTTTTCTCAGCTTTACCACCTTACTATTCTTTGTCATCAAACTTTTTTACTGTTAAGATCGTTTACAGTTTTTGATGCTTCGTCAGCATTTCAAGAACTAGTTTGCAGTTCAAAATATTTTTCAGAACTTCACATTCAAAGTATGTAAGTCCAGGAGATAGACGTTTTACGTACACATATAACTATTGGCGTAGACATGCTGCGAGATTTCAAAATACTGGTTACTGTTTTCCGATGATTCGTATGACAATTCTCGTTACAAGATGCGAATGAGTAAATGATGTGATTTCAATAAATATAATGATTTTTCGAAAAGTCAAAGATAATTGAAGTTGTTGGTAAGTTTATTGCTAAGGTGGCGAGATATGAAAGGTCCCCAGTAACGATGACGAAAGAGCAACGTATCTATCGAGGTTATAATAAGACTAGTCCGACTGAAAAGTCGAAGTTGACTTGCTGGAGCTGTGACAAAACTGTCTACTTTGAAAAGGAATTGAAAAGTCATTTTAGCTAATAAATGCCAAAGGGTCTGACACGGATACGCGTCGAACTATGACTTTGGCTTCGAGAGCTTTTTAGGTACATAAATGTGGGTAATATGTGGTTGGATCATCATCTCGATTGTTCATTGTTTGAAGTGTCTTCGAAAACTTCGGAGAGTTTGAACACAGTTTGTAATCGTTAATATACATATGATGTTCTAATACAGTTTTGAAGCCAAAGTATAGCTTTGAAAGATGTAGGAATCTAAGAGTGATGTCTTCTGTTAAATCATGACTTGGATTTTGATTTGTCAAAATCAGAATGCGTAATCAAATTTGGGTGAGAATGGTTGTTTTGATTACTATACAAGAATGTATATTGTTGTGAGATTTTGGGAGTATAGTTGATGATTTGCTTAATCAGATTCGAAAAATGTAACATATTAATTTTGAATTTATATATCTCTCGGGTATTACCTACCCGTTAAAAAAATTTTCACAATTAATATTTTGTACAACAGAATATTATTACAGTCTTTATGAAAATATATATGTGCATATTTTCTTCAGATGTAACATAGATTTAATGAGTTAATATTAAATTAAACTTATTTGATTTACGGTTGAAACTAGAACTGAATAATCCCTAAAGACTTTAGAAATTACATAACTTTTACGGAGTATTTATTCAATAAAATTGAAATTATGAATTAATACTTCGTTATTTGTTGGTGTTTGTAACCCTTGCACCATATTCTCTAAAGCCACTACTCAAGCGCGAAGCTCGTTGACTTCTTCTATTACACCGGGGTGATTGTCGGTTCGGACGAGCGGATAAATAAAATCTAGAATTTAATGTAGTATATAATCGTGACGAGATACTCTGGAAATGAGAGAGAAAATGGTGTTTCGGACCGGTTCGCCGGTAAGTGCTTCAGGTTCATCGCCAAGAGGGCAATGTGGTGGATGGAAGGGATCACCTTCTTCTTGTCTCCAATTATTGAGGAGGCTACGAACCTATCCCCAATTCATCTAGAATAGATGATGGCTAATTGGTTGATCCATTCCGGTCACACTGCTTTCGGAGCTTGAGTGGGATTTCATATCGGAATTCGAGGGACATGAACTAATGACGAATTCCATTTCATTCGATTGAATAAAGGATTTTTCGATATGAAATGATTTTTCGGCTATCGGGTGGTATTCTAATTACATAGAATATCTATATATATAGCGCAAAAGATTTCGTAGATTACGGAGGACTTTACGTGATATGTCAGGCAAAGTTTACAGTAATAGATACGCTAAGATATGGATTAGAAGATACGCTAAGATATGTATTTTGTCTATACACTATTTATGCAATCAATGCAGTAAGACGTGTCTAGACTAAGAATGATAAGCAGGCAATTCCGACAAAAATGATAAGCAAAACTTTTGACATGCAGACACGGTCGAAGTCCAGGCTCACTAATGCATCCTAACGACTATCAGTTAGACACACTAATGCAGACCTGGTTCGCTAAGACCACCGCTCTGATACCAACTGAAAGGACTCGTTCATATATATTATAAACGATTCACAATAGTTGATTACATCGCGAGGTATTTGACCTCTATATAATACATTTTACAAACATTGCATTCGTTTTTAAAAGATAAACTTTCTTTACAACGAAAGTTGACGGCATGCACACCATTTGATAATACATCCAACTATAATTGACATAATAATAATCTTGATGAACTCAATGACTCGAATGCAACGTCTTTCAAAATATGCCATGAATGACTCCAAGTAATATCCTTAAAATGAGCTAATGCACAGCGGAAGATTTCTTTAATACCTGAGAATAAACATGCTTTAAAGTGTCAACTAAAAGGTTGGTGAGTTCATAGGTTTATCATAACAATCATTTCAATATATTAATAGACCACAAGATTTTCGTTTATAAATATATGTACACTTGCAAGTGTATAAAAGTATTCTATAAGTTTTAGGCACTCGGCAACAAGCCTTAACGTTCATGTTTTACCCTCTGAAAGTACACCGAATCAGGTGTGTTATATAAACCTCAAAGTACTAAAGCATCCCATAGTCAGGATGGGGTTTGTCAGGCCCAATAGATCTATCTTTAGGATTCGCGCCTACCAGTTATACACCAGTAGTTATAGTTACCAAGCTAAGGGGATATTTCTGGTTTAAACCCACGTAGAATTAGTTTTAGTACTTGTGCCTATTTCGTAAAACAGTTATAAAATATGCATGTATTCTCAGCCCAAAAATATATAATGCAAAAGCATTTAAAAAGGGAGCTATGAAAACTCACCATACTGTATTTCGTAGTAAAAATACATATAACGTCATTTAACAAGTGCAAGGTTGACCTCAGATTCACGAACCTATATTAATTATATATATTTATATGTTGGTCAATATTTGTCTAACAATTTTTGGTCAAGTCATAGTGTACCACAATCCTAATGCTCGAGACTAATATGCAAAAGTCAACAAAAGTCAACTTGACCCAAAATGACTTCTAAAATTTATACGTGTTTATTATATAACTTAACTATAGTCGTTTTATATATTTAAATATATTTATTAGATTTTATAATAATAAAAGTCATTTATTAATAAAAATTTATATTAACGTTTATATATAATATATACTTTTATATATCTTAAGTAGTAAAATTTATAAAGTTCACTTAATATCGTAAAACTATAGTGGTAAGTATTATTAATGTAATTATATTACGCGTGGTGAAAAATATCTTTGTATCCCCTATTTATTTGATAAAATAATATTGATCATAATAATAATAAGTAAAAGTTGTATTATTTTGTAATAATAATTATTATTATTCTATAACAATATTTATATTTACTAAAAATGGTATTATGATAAAATGATAATACTAACATAATAGAAATAATGATATTTTATAATAACAATGATATTTCTATTAAAATAATAACGACGATAGTAATAATAATTATTTTAACAATAATACTAAAATTCAGTTGACTATAACTTCTAATCCGTTCATCGAAACCATTCGATATCTAAATGAAAAGTTCTTAATTTTTCGCTAGCTTTCCAATGACATGCATATCATATACCCTATCTCAGTAGCATATGTATCTAATTCAGGATTCAACAAACCTATCTAAGGACAATATCGAATGTACAAGCATGCATAATCCTATATACTCGAGCACTAGTCAGGGATACACTATTGATATATAAAAGTTAAGTTATGAGTGCTCATGTATCAATATTGAGATTCAATATTGCAGAAAAGTACGTAGACGCAACGGAGATGATAAACACTAGATTGACCTCACGAGCATACCCATGAACCATACCCATCACCTCCATAGCTATAACCCATAATTTCCTTAGCATCGACTCATTCAAAAAACTATTTTGAAATCACTCGGACATCACTCCGTCGTAATATTTTATGTATACTAATACTATCTTGAAATAATACAGAGCAATATATATATATATATATATATATATATATATATATATATATATATATATATATATATATATATATATATATATATATATATATATATATATATATATATATGTAAATCGATTGAGAGAGTTTAGAGAAATATATTTTCAAGTTTCTATGAAATAATGAAACCTATTGAATTCTATTTATAATAGATTTTTGAATTATTAAAGTGAATTATTAAAGTATGAATTATTAAAGTGAATTATTAAAGTATGAATTATTAAAGTGAATTATTAAAGTATGAATTATTAAAGTGAATTATTAAAGTATGAATTATTAAAGTGAATTATTAAAGTATGAATTATTAAAGTGAATTATTAAAGTATGAATTATTAAAGTGAATTATTAAAGTTAAAGTAAAGTAAAAGTAAAGTAAAAGTAAAGTTAAAGCATAGTAAAAGTATAAAAACTATGTATGTATAATACGCGTATAAATATATATAATATTAATTTAAATCGTTATATATATTTAATGAAATAAAATATAAATATCGTTATATTTATTATACTGGTTAAGTAATGAGTTGTCAAAAGTGATTCTAGATATTTATAAAAGTTATATACGCTTTAATAATAAAGTTCTTTTTAAACTGAAAATATTTTTGTACGTTTGAAAATAGATTAATAGAATATTATGGAAACCAATTTTCCACTAGCTTTTGTCTAACTTTCGTAAATGACACTTTTTATTTTTATTTATAAATAGCTTTACAAATTATTCCGAATATCGTTAAGAGGAATAGATTTTCTCAAATCATAGTGGACCTCTCAACAGAGACTTGTAATCATAATTCAATGTTTCTGATAATTCAATCATTTAATATATTTTTTTTATTTCGTCGATAATCATATTGAAACAAATACGTTCATATAAAGCATTATACGTTTAAATACTTTGTTGACATTTTCAATTTATAACATATACACATATACATACATACTCATATATGTTCATTTAATGGTTCGTGAATCATTGGAATTTGGTCGAGGTTTAAATGAATGTATAAACATAGTTTAAAATGCTTGAGGTTTAACTTAACAAACATTACTTATCGTGTCAGAATAATATAAAGATAAAGTTTAAATTTAGTCAGAAATTTCCGGGTCGTCACATACTTTTGACCCCATATAAGTAGTGCCTCCAAGTCTTTAATGCAAAAACAACCTCGCCTAATTCCAAATCATGCGTCGTATAATTTTGTTCGTGAATCTTTAATTGTCTAGACGCATAAGCAATCACCTTCGTTCGTTGCATTAATATACAACCGAGACCTTGCTTTGATGCGTCACAATAAATCACAAAATCATCATTCCCTTTAGGTAATGACAATATAGGTGCCGTAGTTAGCTTTTTCTTCAATAATTGAAACGCCTTCTCTTGTTCATCCTTCCATTCAAATTTCTTCCCTTTATGCGTTAATGCAGTCAAGGGTTTTGCTATTTTGGAGAAATCTTGGATGAATCTTCTGTAGTAACCAGCCAATCCTAAAAATTGACGTATATGCTTCGGAGTTTTTGGGGTTTCCCACTTTTCAACGATTTCGATCTTTGCCGGGTCCACCTGGATACCTTCTTTGTTCACTATGTGATCGAGGAATTGAACTTCTTCCAACCAAAATGCACACTTTGAAAACTTAGCGTACAGTTTTTCTTTCCTCAATACTTCTAGCACTTTTCTCAAATGTTCTTCGTGCTCTTGATCATTCTTTAAGTAAATAAGTATGTCATCGATGAAAACAATGACAAACTTGTCAAGATATGGCCCACACACTCGGTTTATAAGGTCCATGAACACAGCTGGTGCGTTAGTCAATCCAAACGGCATAACCATAAACTCGTAATGACCATAACGCGTCCTAAAAGTAGTTTTTTGGAATATCATCCTCCTTTACTCGCATTTGATGATATCCAAAACGTAAATCGATCTTTGAATAAACCGACGAGCCTTGTAGTTGATCAAATAAGTCGTCAATTCTCGGTAGTGGATAACGGTTTTTGATGGTAAGTTTGTTCAACTCTCTGTAGTTAATACACAACCTAAATGTACCATCCTTCTTCTTGACAAACAAAACAGGAGCTCCCCATGGTGATGTGCTTGGTCGAATGAAACTACGTTCTACTAGTTCTTGCAGTTGGCTTTGCAGTTCTTTCATCTCGCTGGGTGCGAGTCTATAAAGAGCACGAGCTATTGGTGCAGCTCCTGGTACAAGATCTATTTGAAATTCAACAGATCGATGTGGAGGTAGTCCCGGTAATTCTTTTGAAAAATACATCGGGAAATTCTTTTGCGACGGGAACATCATTGATGCTCTTTTCTTCAGTTTGTACTTTCTCGACGTGTGCTAGAACAGCATAGCAACCTTTTCTTATCAGTTTTTGTGCCTTCAAATTAATAATAACATGTAGCTTCGTGTTGCCCTTTTCTCCGTACACCATTAAGGGTTCTCCTTCTTCTCGTACAATGCGAATTGCATTTTTATAACATACGATCTCTGCTTTCACCTTCTTCAGCCAGTCTATGCCAACTATTACATCAAAACTCCCTAACTCTACTGGTATCAAATCAATCTTAAATATTTCGCTACCCAGTTTAATTTCTCGATTTCGGCATATATAATCTGCTGAAATTAATTTACCGTTTGCTAATTTGAGTAAAAATTTACTATCCAACGGCATCAATGGACAACTTAATTTAGCACAAAAATCTCTACTCATATAGCTTTTATCCGCACCCGAATCAAATAAAACGTAAGCAGATTTATTGTCAATAAGAAATGTACCTGTAACAAGCTCCGGGTCTTCCTGTGCCTCTGCCGCATTAATACTGAAAACTCTTCCGCGGCCTTGTCCATTCGGGTTCTCCTGGTTCGGGCAATTTCTAATAATGTGGCCCGGTTTTCCACATTTATAACAAACTACATTGGCATAACTTGCTCCGACACTACTTGCTCTGCCATTACTCGTTCCGACACCATTTGTTCCTTTCGTTCTGTTAACCCCTGGTCCGTAGACATCACACTTCGCCGCGCTATGACCATTTCTTTTACACTTGTGCAAAATTTGGTGCAGAACCCCGAGTGATACTTTTCACACCTTTGGCATAGCTGCTTCTGATTGTTGTTGTTGTTGCGGTTGTTATTGTTGTTGGGATGATTGTTGTAGTTGTTGTTGTTGTTGTTGTTGTTGTTGTTGTTGTTGTTGTTGTTGTTGTTGTTGTTGTTGGGCCGTTTGTTGTAGTTGCGATTGATGTTGCGATTGTTGGGATAGTTGTTGCGATTATTGTTGTAATTGCTGTTGTTGTTGTATTGGTGATTCTTATCACCGTTTTCCTCCCACTTTCTTTTGACTTGCTTCACATTGGCCTCTTCAGTCGCCTGTTCTTTAATTCTTTCCTCAATCTGGTTCACAAGTTTGTGAGCCATTCTACATGCCTGTTGTATGGAGGCGGGCTCGTGTGAACTTATATCTTCTTGGATTCTTTCCGGTAATCCTTTCACAAACGCGTCTATCTTCTCTTCCTCATCTTCGAACGCTCTCGGACACAATAGGCACAATTCTGTGAATCGTCTTTCGTACGTGGTAATATCAAATCCTTGGGTTCGTAACCCTCTAAGTTCTGTCTTGAGCTTATTGACCTCGGTTCTGGGACGGTACTTCTCATTCATCAAGTGCTTGAATGCTGACCACGGTAGTGCGTAAGCATCATCTTGTCCCACTTGCTCTAGATAGGTGTTCCACCATGTTAACGCAGTACCTGTGAAGGTATGCGTAGCGTACTTCACTTTGTCCTCTTTAGTACACTTACTTATGGCAAACACCGATTCGACCTTCTCGGTCCACCGTTTCAATCCAATCGGTCCTTCGGTTCCATCAAATTCCAAAGGTTTGCAGGCAGTGAATTCTTTGTAGGTGCATCCTACATGATTTCTTGCACCGTTAGCTACATTGCTAGATTCGGAGTTATTGTTGGTATGTGGCGCAGCCTGTACTGCGGCTATGTTTGCAGCAAGAAAGGTACGAAATTCCTCTTCGCTCATATTCATGGTTTGTCGAGTAGTCGGTGCCATTTCCTTCAAATAGTCAAATGAAACAAGTTAATCATACAGAATATTAAGAGTAGTCAATAGTATCTCGTAGCATAATATGAACTCATTTATAAAAGCTTTTTCTTCATATTAGCGTTTTATAAGTTTAAATTCGGGTAGTACCTACCCGTTAAGTTCATACTTAGTAGCTAATATACAATTCAACTACTACAATTCTATATGAAAAACTGATTATAATAATATTTTGCGTTCAAACTTTTACACAATATTTTACAAACTTACAATACCGCTTATGTTACATATAGCATGAAATATAGCACACAATAACTTTGATACAAGATAGTTGTGAAGATAATTTTAGCTAGTACGCAAGTCGTTCAGCAAAGGCAATAATGACACGTAATTCATACGTCCAGAAACAAGTCATGCATTCTGGTTTTGCTAGGACTACTTCCCATCCTTAGTCTTGTGGAACATAACCGTTATGGCCGTTGATAAGACAGCGTGTTGTAACGTCGTCAAAGGGACGAGGGTTACGTAATGTCCAACAGTCCCGTAACAATCTAAAAACCTCATTTCTTACCCCAATTACCGACTCCGTCACTCGTGGGAACGTTTTGTTTAATAGTTGTAGCCCGATGTTCTTGTTCTCACTTTGGTGAGAAGCGAACATTACTAACCCGTAAGCATAACATGCTTCTTTATGTTGCATGTTAGCCACATTTTCTAAATCACGAAGTCCTATATTCGGATATATTGAGTAAAAATAATTTCTTAACCCGTTGCGTAAAATAGCATTTGGGTTCCCCGCAATATATGCGTCAAAGTAAACACATCGTAACTTATGGATTTCCCAATGTGATATCCCCCATCTTTTAAAACGAAAGCCTTTTATAAACCAAGGCATTCTTGGAACGTTCTTCGAATGTCTTACAAATTGATCTCGCCTTAAATAGTTGTGCCGAGGAATTCTGACCGACTCTAGACAAGATTTCATCAATCATGTCTCCGGGTAGGTCTCTTAAAATATTGGGTTGTCTATCCATTTTGTGTTTTTATACTGTAAAATAGACAAGAGTTAGATTCTTAAAAAAAATACTTATTAATACAAGCAATTTTTACAAAGCACACTATATTACATATATTACACCACACGAATACAACTTTCTTATTCCGACGTTTATTCTTCTTCGGTTTTGGTTCATTTTGCTAAGTTTCTAGGGATATATGATGTTCCCCTAATACGATCCGTCATTTTTCACATTGGTTTAGAAAAACCTGGTGGTTTAGAGGTTCCCGGGTTATTTTCACAACTTACGAAATACGGGTGTTGACGATACATATAAAGTTCATCGGGTTTGGAATAAAATTTCTCTATTTTTATGCCCTTTTGTGACGATCGCTCCAAATCCATATGGACGAACACGTCATTCATGGATTTCATTGCGAGGTATTTGACCTCTATATGATATATTTTGTAAACATTGCATTCTTTTGAAAAGGCACACCATAAATGAATATTTAATTCAAAAGTTTTCGACATCTGATGATTTCTACATATAGACAATCACCATAAATAATAGTTTACAACAGTATTTCCGTTGACAATGCAGTCAAAATAAGATACATGGTGATGATTTGATGAATGCACCGTCTCCTTGAAAAATATGTCATGTAAGACTCCATGCACATAGCTTGTTTAACATGTAAGCAAACAGTGGAAGACTTCTAGGAAGCCTGAGAATAAACATGCTAACAAGTGTCAACACAAAGGTTGGTGAGTTCATAGTTTTAATGTTGCGCATAATCTGTATATAAAGGTGGCTCACAAGATTTCAGTTGTTCAATCCAGAAACGTTTATCAAAATATTCTACGAAATTGAGCACCCTGGTAACTAAACTTAACGTATATATAATTTGTACCCTTTGTATAATCATCTTAATAATACACGCAAACCAACGTGTACGCTTCTCAAATAGCATACGTCCGTTAAAAGGCTAGTGCTCTAGCTCGGACGGGGATATCAAGCCCTATGGATCCATATACTACTACTCGCGCCCACCAGTTCTTATAACCGGCAGTTACTAGTTACCAAAGCTAAGGGATTTTCGGTGTAGTGACCCGAACTTTTCCATGTTTATATATATTAATTGAGATTGATATTTACATGATTAAATGTTTCCAACATGTTAAGCAATCAAACTTGTTAAGACTTGATTAATTGAAATATGTTTCATATAGACAATTGACCACCCAAGTTGACCGGTGATTCACGAACGTTAAAACTTGTAAAAACTATACAATGACATATATATGGTTATATATATAGTTAACATGTTTTTATTATAAGTATGTATCTCATTAGGTATTTTAACAATGAGTTATATACATAAAAATGAGACTATTAATTTAAGAAACTCGAAAACGATATATATAACGATTATCGTTATCACAATGTCTTACTAGGTACATATGAATCATATTAAGATATTGATACACTTGGTTAATTATGTTAAATGATAAGTAAATATATTATTAAGTGTATTAACAATGAAATACATATGTAAAAATAAGACTACTAACTTAATGATTTCGAAACGAGACATATATGTAACGATTATCGTTGTAACGACATTTAACTGTATATACATCATACTAAGATATATTATATATCATAATATCATGATAATATAATAATTTAACATCTCATTTGTTATAATAAACAATGGGTTAACAACATTCAACAAGATCGTTAACCTAAAGGTTTCAAAACAACATTTACATGTAACGACTAACGATGACTTAACGACTCAGTTAAAATGTATATACATGTAGTGTTTTATTATGTATTCATACACTTTTGAAATACTTCAAGACACTTATCAAAATACTTCTACTTAACAAAAATGCTTACAATTACATCCTCGTTCAGTTTCATCAACAATTCTACTCGTATGCACCCGTATTCGTACTCGTACAATACACAGCTATTAGATGTATGTACTATTGGTATATACACTCCAATGATCAGATATTAGCAGCCCATGTGAGTCACCTAACACATGTGGGAACCATCATTTGGCAACTAGCATGAAATATCTCATAAAATTACAAAAATATGAGTAATCATTCATGACTTATTTACATGAAAACAAAATTACATATCCTTTATATCTAATCCATACACCAACGACCAAAAACACCTACAAACACTTTCATTCTTCAATTTTCTTCATCTAATTGATCTCTCTCAAGTTCTATCTTCAAGTTCTAAGTGTTCTTCATAAATTCTACAAGTTCTAGTTACATAAAATCAAGAATACTTTCAAGTTTGCTAGCTCACTTCCAATCTTGTAAGGTGATCATCCAACCTCAAGAAATCTTTGTTTCTTACAGTAGGTTATCATTCTAATACAAGGTAATAATCATATTCAAACTTTGGTTCAATTTCTATAACTATAACAATCTTATTTCAAGTGATGATCTTACTTGAACTTGTTTTCGTGTCATGATTCTGCTTCAAGAACTTCGAGCCATCCAAGGATCTATTGAAGCTAGATCCATTTTTCTATTTTCCAGTAGGTTTATCCAAGGAACTTAAGGTAGTAATGATGTTCATAACATCATTCAATTCATACATATAAAGCTATCTTATTCGAAGGTTTAAACTTGTAATCACTAGAACATAGTTTAGTTAATTCTAAACTTGTTGGCAAACAAAAGTTAATCCTTCTAACTTGACTTTTAAAATTAACTAAACACATGTTCTATATCTATATGATATGATAACTTAATGATATAAAATCTGGAAACACGAAAAACACCGTAAAACCGGATTTACGCCGTCGTAGTAACACCGCGGGCTGTTTTGGGTTAGTTAATTAAAAACTATGATAAACTTTGATTTAAAAGTTGTTATTCTGAGAAGATGATTTTTATTATGAACATGAAACTATATCCAAAAATTATGGTTAAACTCAAAGTGGAAGTATGTTTTCTAAAATGGTCATCTAGACGTCGTTCTTTCGACTGAAATGACTACCTTTACAAAAACGACTTGTAACTTATTTTTCCGACTATAAACCTATACTTTTTCTGTTTAGATTCATAAAATAGAGTTCAATATGAAACCATAGCAATTTGATTCACTCAAAACGGATTTAAAATGAAGAAGTTATGGGTAAAACAAGGTTGGATAATTTTTCTCATTTTAGCTACGTGAAAATTGGTAACAAATCTATTCCAACCATAACTTAATCAACTTGTATTTTATATTATGTAATCTTGAGATACCATAGACACGTATACAATGTTTCGACCTATCATGTCGACACATCTATATATATTTCGGAACAACCATAGACACTCTATATGTGAATGTTGGAGTTAGCTATACAGGGTTGAGGTTGGTTCCAAAATATATATAGTTTGAGTTGTGATCAATACTGAGATACGTATACACTGGGTCGTGGATTGATTCAAGATAATATTTATCGATTTATTTCTGTACATCTAACTGTGGACAAGTAGTTGTAGGTTACTAACGAGGACAGCTGACTTAATAAACTTAAAACATCAAAATATATTAAAAGTGTTGTAAATATATTTTGAACATACTTTGATATATATGTATATATTGTTATAGGTTCGTGAATCAACCAGTGGCCAAGTCTTACTTCCCGACGAAGTAAAAATCTGTGAAAGTGAGTTATAGTCCCACTTTTAAAATCTAATATTTTTGGGATGAGAATACATGCAGGTTTTATAAATGATTTACAAAATAGACACAAGTACGTGAAACTACATTCTATGGTTGAATTATCGAAATCGAATATGCCCCTTTTTATTAAGTCTGGTAATCTAAGAATTAGGGAACAGACACCCTAATTGACGCGAATCCTAAAGATAGATCTATTGGGCCTAACAAACCCCATCCAAAGTACCGGATGCTTTAGTACTTTGAAATTTATATCATATCCGAAGGGTGTCCCGGAATGATGGGGATATTCTTATATATGCATCTTGTTAATGTTGGTTACTAGGTGTTCATCATATGAATGATTTTTATCTCTATGTATGGGATGTGTATTGAAATATGAAATCTTGTGGTCTATTATTATGATTTGATATATATAGGTTAAACCTATAACTCACCAACATTTTTGTTGATGTTTTAAGCATGTTTATTCTCAGGTGATTATTAAGAGCTTCCGCTGTCGCATACTTAAATAAGGACGAGATTTGGAGTCCATGCTTGTATGATATTGTGTAAAAACTGCATTCAAGAAACTTATTTTGTTGTAACATATTTGTATTGTAAACCATTATGTAATGGTCGTGTGTAAACAGGATATTTTAGATTATCATTATTTGATAATCTACGTAAAGCTTTTTAAAACCTTTATCTATTAAATAAAGGTTATGGTTTGTTTTAAAAATGAATGCAGTCTTTGAAAAACGTCTCATATAGAGGTCAAAACCTCGCAACGAAATCAATTAATATGGAACGTTTTTAATCAATAAGAACGGGACATTTCATTCGGTTCAAACTCAGTGTAGAATTTAGTATGTACTTGTGTTCATTGTTTAAAATAAATTGCATGTATTCTCAACCCAAAAATATATATTGCAAAAGCATTTAAAAAGGGAGCAAATGAAACTCACCTTAGCAGCATATAAAGTCGTTCACCAAAATATGATCGAAACTCGGATTACCAAATAACCGTAGATCTCAACCTAGAGAACATATGTTGGTCAATAAATGTCTATCAAGCTAGGTCAGGTCATAGTGTATAACAATCCTAATGCTCGAGATCGACATATAAAAGTTATCCAAAGTCGTTTCAAAAAGTCAATTTTGACAATAATTCAACAAAACGAGACGTGCCTTGTATATGGATTCATTTACTTGGCTGGTAATATTCAAAAATCCAATTTATCATTCTTACAAATAAGTTTCAAAAGCAATTTCAATCAATGTCAATCATAATTCAGTTGATCATATCTTTTAATTCGTTCACCGAAATTTCGCGATTTCTAAATGAAAAGTTATTGATTTTTTGCCAGCTTTCCAAAAACATGCATATCATATACCTTTTATCAGTAATATATGTATTTACTTCGTGATTCATCATAACTGTTGAACGACAAAATTTAGCGTACAATCATGTATAAATATATACACTCGAGCACTAGTATGTATACACTATTAATTTATAAAATATAAAATATAAATGCTTACGTATTAATATTGAGATTCAATATTGTAGAAAAGTACGTAGACGCAACAGAGATGATAAACACTAGATTTGATTCATAAATATACCCTCGAACATTACCCATAACCTCTTTGGCAATAACCCATAATTTCCTTAGCTCTATCCCGCTCAAAAACCCATTTTGAAGGTGACACGCTCATAACCTCGTTGTAGTATTTTATGTATATATAATACTAATAATAATAATATTATAATAAGATTAATAATAATAATATTAATTTTAATAATAATAATAATAATAATAATAATAATAATAATAATAATAATAATAATAATAATAATAATAATAATAATAAGGAGGAATAAATTAGAAAAGAAACTCGAGACCAGATCGAGCTTTTATAGTATGTGGCCTGCTACAGTACCTCATGCGATCGCATGAGTTTTCAGTGGTTTTGCCATGCGATCGCATGGCCGCCTTATCCTGTTTTTGTTTGCTAGTTCGTCGACATCAAATAGTGTTTACTGTAGCAAATAGTGTTACTGTAGCAAATAGTGTTTTATTGTAGCAAATAGTGTTTTACTGTAGCAAATCACTGTAGCACTGTAGCAAAATACGGTTTCACTGTAGCAAATAGTGTTTTACTGTAGAAAATAGTGTTTTACGGTAGGAAAGTCGTTTTTACTTGTACATATATATATATACATACATATAATTGTTCATGAATCGTCGAGAGCAGTCAAATGTAATTTAATACATGAAACAGTTCTAAAATTTTGAGATTCAGTTTTACAGACTTTGCTTATCGCGTTAGAAATGTTGATCATACAAAGATTAAGTTTAAATTTGATCAGAAATTTCCGGGTCATCACAGTACCTACCCGTTAAAGAAATTTCTTCCCGAAATTTGAGTGAGGTCGTCATTGCTAACAATAAAAATGTTTTCATGACGTATATGAGTCGATAAATAGTTGAATAATATGGATAAAGCAATCCAATTACTCGAAGCGTATGAGAGAAGTTATCGTAAAAGAGTGAAATGAAAGAATAGAGATTCGTCTTAGCTTTTGACGTAGTTACGATTGATTTCTGAAATTTAAGGAATAGAAAATCTTCATAATCTAAATAAGATCTGATTCTTCGGAATTTGGGGAAATTAGGATTTTCTTTGATTAAATCCGTTTCATTATTTTCATCACTCCTACATCTTCTTCCTTAATTCATACTTTCAAAAGATTGGGAAAATGCTTCATCCAGTTCTGATTCTTGATATACTCCTAACTTTCATATCTGTCATTCTTCTTTTTCATCTACCACCGGAGGAAATTATTTTCTTCTACTATTACCTTGGGGTTATAGTATTTTTCATTCTCTCGTGTCTTTATATTGCTATACGCATTGATATACACGGTTTGTAATTTCGGGGTTGTTATCGGGCGTTATGTTCTCCATTATATTTCGGAGCTTCATGCTTTCGTTTTCTCTTCCCGACCTTAAGTCAAGCGAATAATGGTCCAGAATTCGTAGGTATGAATTTCAGAATAAACATAATTAATGTTCTAAGAAAGAAATGGTAATGGCACAATCTGACTTGTCAAATTACCAGAATATCCGAAAAAGACCGAATCATCAAGAAATATATTTTCTTGATATATTTAGAGATTATATAGAATGAAAGAGTTATGTAACATGGTTTATGATGAGGGTGTGATCTGTGAACCTTCGTCACGTTCTATTAGAAACTTAACATGACTTACTGTAATATAATCACGTTGATCAAGTGTCATTATATTATACTAACTCATGCTTCAGTTTTCAACATTACTTCAAAACATCTATTTTTTTTTTTGAATTTTTCAGATTTTAGAAACTAAAATAGTTTCTTTTATGATGTAACACAGATAGCGCGAAGAGGTAATGATTTCAGATAAGAATGGTTTCGAAAAATATCTTCAGAAATATGGAGGATATTTATAATGGGAGATAC
Organism: Rutidosis leptorrhynchoides; assembly: GCF_046630445.1. Lineage (NCBI taxonomy): Eukaryota > Viridiplantae > Streptophyta > Magnoliopsida > Asterales > Asteraceae > Rutidosis > Rutidosis leptorrhynchoides. Next base: position 462,624,156 of record NC_092337.1, on the reverse strand, counting down.
GATGATATCTTAGAATATTTAAGATCAGATGATGATGAAGAATATTGTCCGCAAAGGTTTTAGAGTAAGGAGCAAGGTATTCGCTAATGATTTCAGCAGACTCTGAATCATTTGGATTCTTTGAAGGTAGATTTAGTCTTTGTGATTTGTCCACAGCTTCCTTCATGGTCTGCTCAATCCTTTTTTCAATTCCAAACCTTCTCTTTTTCTCTGCTTTACCACCATACTATTCTTTATCATCAAACTTTTGACTGTTAAGGTCGTTTACAGTTTTTGCTGCTTCATCAACATTTTTCCAAAATTCGGAGAACTAGTTTCGTAGTTTGGGGTGTTTTTCGGAAACTTCACATTCGAAGTATGTAAGTTCAGGAGGTAGACGTTATATGTACACATATAACTGTTGGCGTAGACGTGCTACAAGATTTCAAGATACTGATTGCTAATTCCCGATAGTTGGTATGGCAATTGCCGTTACAAGATGTGGATGAGTACATGATAGGGTTTTAATGAATATTATGATTTTTCGAAAGGTCAAGGATTAATAAAGTGTTTGGTAAATTCACTGCTAATGTAGCGGAACATGAAAGGTTCCCCAGTAACAAAACATATATATCAAGGTTACAATAAGGCTTAATCTGAAAAGTTGAAGTTGACTGGTTGGAAGTGTGATAAAACTAGATACTTTGAAAAGAAATTGCAAAATTATTTTTGGTAATAACAATGCTAAAGGATCTTTCACCGTTTTGAAGTCAAAGTATAGCTTTGAAAGATGTAGAGATCTAAGAATGATGTCACGCTAACCTTACTACTCAAATAAAGGAGGCGCAACAAGGAGTTTTAAAAGAGGGAAATTTAAAGGATGAAATACCCAAAGGATCGGAGAAGCACCTTAATATTCGGGAAGACGGAACCCGGTATAGGGCTGAAAGAATTTGGGTACCAAAATTTGGAGATATGAGAGAAATGGTACTTAGAGAAGCTCATAAAACCAGATACTCAATACATCCTGGAACGGGGAAGATGTACAAGGATCTTAAAAAATATTTTTGGTGGCCAGGTATGAAAGCCGATATTGCTAAATATGTAAGAGAATGTTTGACGTGTTCTAAGGTCAAAGCTGAACATCAGAAACCATCAGGTCTACTACAACAACCTGAAATCTCGGAATGGAAATGTGTAACAACCCAAACCAACCCGCGAACAAACCACGTGAAAATACAAAATAAAAAAAAAATTTGCTGAACTGCCACCTGGCGCGGCGCGCCACCAGGGTTGCGCGGCGCGTCAAACCTGTCTGTCCGGAAAGTCTTTAAACGCGAAAATGTTTGACTAGTTCCCGACATATTTAGGCGTAACGCTTTTAACCCCATGTTCCATATATAAAAACTAGCAGGTTCTATTAATAAAATTATGTTTACGAAGCGGGGCTCACATCGACCCAAATTACCCTTTAAGTATGAAAATACAATTTTCGACCATAAGACTTTTAATACAAAACAAAGCCGAGCATGGCGATTGGGGATATGCTACCCAATCCTAATAAATCCAAAAGCAAGCCTTCTACGAAAACTATGCAAGTCCTCTAATCCTCGCGCTTACTCGAGCCACCATCCGCATGCAATCTATAAAAAGTGTCAACAACGAGAGGGTAAGCTAACGCTTAGTGAATGATAATATACTACATACATATATATGTATAAAATGGACACGCCACAAAATAACAAATACCGCATACCGAGGCATCCATATAAGGCACTACACTAAGCATACCGTACTATCTCTAAGCAACGAGCTAAAGATACAACAACAATATAAGTTCACCAACTACGATGTGAACAACGCCAAATAGCTACACCCGGAGGGTTAGCTACAACACAACAATTCATTAATATATAACAATATAAACGAACAAGGTTAACACCTTAACCCAATACCGAGAACCAAATACCACAATGAAGATTGGCCGAACTACACGAGCCTTAGTAATCCGAAACCACACGAGATTACTATCTTCACAACATCGAGGTCGGCCGAACTACACGAGCCTTAGTAATCCGAAACCACACGAGATTACTACCTCAATAAGATGACCGAACTACACGAGTCACCATGAATCCGAACTACACGAGATTCATTTCCACAATACAATAAGATGACCGAAACCACACGCGTCATCGTGAATCCGAATACACACGCGATTCACTTCTCAATATTATACCCTTCGCCATTGGGGTTATATCAACCATATCACAACCACGTGTGATAATGTACACGCGAACGCGTACTTTGCCAAAGAGGGTCAACCAAAACGCACAACCGTGCCAATTAGACTCATACAAAAGTCCATCAAATCCATCTATACGTGAAGTGAGCTCTATAGCCGAGAATCACTTCACCCGACCCGCACCCATCCTACAAATGCATATGCACATAGGATATTATCACTCACCTTGAAGTCTTGAAGAATGCTTCCAAGTAATCCGCAACTCGCCAATGGAAAGTACCTATTCCATTATCACAATTACAACAATACACTTAGAGTGGATTTACAAATCAACCCAATTCGTCACTTAGTGCAATTTCGACCCAAATGCACTTCCAAGCACAAACTGTGCCCAAAACTAACCAATAATCACTAACACAAGTGAGAATGGTCCTAATACGCCAATTAAACCCGAACTCAAGTGTTAAACACGCGTCATACCCATTTTGACACTAAAACCCTAGTTTTGACCCATTAAGTCAAAATCTCACCATTTACAAGTTTTAACACCAAAACACATTTAACTCGGTTTAATACTTCAACTTAATCCATTTTAAGTTTATAAACCTCATTAAATCGCCAAATGGGTCATAATCACCACCAAACCCTAATTTGACCCAAAGTCACAATTAGTCAACCAAATAACCTTAAATGGGTTTCAATACTTCCATAATCACTAACTTAAGTGATTAAACTCAATTTCAAGTCCTAAACATGGCCAATTAGTTCACCAACCCAAAATCCACCAACAATTAACAATAAACCCAATTACTAGCATCACTAAACCCATTTCATCATCTAAAAGGATTTTTCATCAAACTAACTCAAACCCTAACTTGAATATCAAATCAAATAGATGAAATTCGGAGTTTGAGCTTACCAATACCACCACAACGTAGCTAGGAACGAAAGGAACAACTTTAGAACTCGAGCTTTTGATCAATTCGGCCTCCTTCTTCACCAAAACCCTAAATCTCTCTCTAGAATCTCTCTCTCTCTCTAAAATAGTTTGAGAGTGATGAATGGATGTGAAAATGATCCAAAACTGATCCAAACCAGCTAATATGGCTAACAAATCCGGCTCCAAGTGAAATTACCCAATTGCCCTTCATTTAAAACAATTAAAAAGAAGAAGAGGGCTGTCTGCACGATTTGGCGCGGCACGCCCCAGACCCGCGCTGCGCGTAAGTAGCCAGTTTCAGATTCTTTTACCTTTTTAATTACATAACAATATTCAACGAAGCCCGTTCTCGAATGTCATAAGTACACAAGTATACAAGATAAATATTCGGGTCTTACAACTCTCCCCCACTTAAACTCGATCACGTCCTCGTGATCCTCGTCACTTAACCAAATGGACCCCACTCAACGGTCCTCAACATACGTCCAAATCCGACTTTCCTAAGCAATTTCTCCCAACGAATCGCCTACAACAACTAAAATTGTCACCCACGATTTTCACAAATCCACAATCCGAGCACTAAAACTATGCTCCTTCCCTAACATCGGGAAAAACTCAACTAATCTCATACCGAGATATCAATCCCTTAGCGTACTATTACCGAGTATAACGCCAAAAGAAACAAGGTCTCAACCTAAGGTCAACAACTCGAAACGATGAAGACCGAACCAAACGAACCCTTACGGATTACACCAATCACTAAACATCCCGTGTAGTGCGCCATACGACCAATACACGACTACCGTAACATCATAATCCAACGGCTAGAACCGATAGTGCCCAAAACGACTATGGAAACGCAAAACCCAAGGTGTACGAAATCAACCATCGTCACACCCGTAACAAACATGTGAGCGAAACACGGCTATCACCTCACTAATCCCATAACATGGTCCTCACGACCCCCACCATCGACGTATAAAACGACCGATAGTTCCCGCAACATGGTCCTTACGACCCTACCATTGGTGTATCAAACAACCAATATATCACACGACACGAAGGCTGGCCGAAAACACACGCGCCCTAGTGAATCCGAACTACACGCGACTCACTACCTTCACCACAACAACAATCGGGAATGGCCGAACTACACGCGCCATAGTGAATCCGAACTACACGAGAGTCACTATCCCGGAGGAATGACCGAACTACACGAGTCATTTGTGAATCCGAACTACACGAGACTCACTCCTCAATACAATGACCGAAACCACACGAGTCATTTGTGAATCCGAACTACACGAGATTCACTTCCACAACATCGAGGTTGGCCGAACTACACGAGCCTTAGTAATTCGAAACCACACGAGATTACTACCTCAATAAGATGACCGAACTACACGAGTCACCATGAATCCGAACTACACGAGATTCATGCCAATAAGATGACCGAACTACACGCGTCATCGTGAATCCGAAAACACACGCGATCCACAATCTCAACACAGGAATGGTACTCGCATTTCCCATCGGTACTCGCATTTCCCGATAGTGTTACACCATACCGACATAACACTACTCCCTTGATGAAGTCAGCGGACCCCGAAGGTCATGCTCCACCAATCACAACACCGGATGAAGTCAGCGGACCCGAAGATCATGCTTCACCTATATAACACCACGCTCATGATGAAGTCAGCGGACCCCGAAAGTCATGCTCCACCAATCACGTATTCCCATGATGAAGTCAGCGGACCCTAAAGATCATGCTTCATCAAACAACCATACTATAATCGAGCAAGAACCACCTATACCAAACATAGGTACAAAACAATAATTCTCTAAAAGAGAATCAGACACACACATCCCTTAACCGAGGGATTTCACCTTGCTTGCCAAACACGTCCATTATCTCTCAACGAGATTTACCACATTACCACCTTGGTGATAATTCAAATCCAAAATCATAAGTACAATTTAACCGAAATTGTACTCTACCACAATCGACCAAATCTAGGTCCTGACACAAGTTTCGGTTTACTAAAACATTGTCCGAAATCTCACACGAAAACCTCCTCGTGCGGGAGTGTAACTCCTTCACTTGGAATTACGTTCCATAACCGCATCTCGTACACCCGTACAATACTACCAAAGGTAGACTTTACCAATAATTGGGTTCGCACGGCCCATCACCATGTCTTGTTCCAACTTTGAGCATACCAAGGATCCTAACCTATCCTTGAACATTTCGAACGAAAAGTGTACCACAAATTACACGAACTATACACTCGCAATCATCCAATTGCTTTAGTTTGTCGAATTTCACCCGATCACTCATGAACCTAAGGGTTTCACTTCGGTACCCTAAGTACAATGTAACCGCAACACAATCGGAGTCGAACACCACGCTAGTAGGTATAAAAGAGGCACCTAATGTCGCGTCACGTAGAATCCTTTACCAACATACATCGAGATCCAAAACACTCGATTTCTTGGGTTTCATCCCACCCGTCGAACCTCATGGTTCATCAACTTCAACACGAGAGCGAACATGCTCTAACATCCGAACACCAAAACTCATTTCCATGGCTTGGTAGAGACATTTTCCAAATACTAAGGAATGCTTGGTTACGCCAAGTCTTACGCCCTTAGCCCGTCAATCAAACATCAACATAGGGTACTTCCATTAGGAACGTCACCCATAGCATAACATACACAACAAAGGCACGCAACTCAAACTCAAACGGCATTTAATAAATAATCAAAAGACATATTTATCAAAATTAAACGTACCTTAACGTCTCCTGGCCGCACCCGTCCCCGCTAACTTGGGACATTCCGACTTACGATGTCCTTCTTTTTGGCAATTGAAGCACACCATACCATCACCCTTTGGTACCGAACATTCCCAAGACTTGTGACCCCTCACGCTACAATTGTAACATCTAGCCGCACTAGAATCCGACATACCCGTTCGCGTACCACCCGTGCTCACACTCGGACCCTTAGCCCTCTTACTCGGAGCACCATAAGAAACTACCCTTCGCTCACTTGAAGGTTCACCCTTTTTCGATCGTGAATACGACTCGAAACCTCTAGCCAAGTCGAATAATTCTGAAAACGATTTCGCTTGACCCCGGCTAATTTTACTTTTCAAGTCATCATTCAAGGTCCGATAGAAATCTCCCATCAACAAACGATCATTCCCCAAATACTCCGGACAAAAACGAGCCTTCGCCATAAAGGTCGTCTTGAGAGTACTCAAATCCATAGATCCTTGTCGCAAATTTCGCAACTCATTACGCAATTCCCACAAATTGGCCGAAGTCCGGAACTCCTCGAAGAATTCCTCCTTAAAGTCGTCCCACGATAAAGCCATAAACGTCTCGCCACCGACAAGATCAATCTTACCATCCAACCAATCCCTTGCCCTACCCCGCAACAAACTCGTAGCGAGTCTCGTCTTTCTCTCGGGAGGGCAATCAATAGTACGGAAACACCCTTCGACGTCCGAAATCCAAGTTGTGCTTACCAAAGGATCCGGCTTTCCGTCATACATCGGGGGTTTAGTCCTCATGAAGCTCTTAAGATAACGCTCCATTTCACCACTACTTTGAAGTTCGGAATACCTCCTTTCCATTCTTTCTTCTAACGCACCCATTTGCTCCGCAACGGCGGCCGCAACTCTAGTGTTAAACTCCGCGTCATTCGCCTCGGTCTCGTTTCGCGTCGTCATGTTAAAGAATGCAAAACGATTAGTCCACGAACGTGTAAAATCGTACGCACGACACAGCCCCATCTTGCTAAACACTCATCGTACATCACTTGTTAGACATGATTTGCACCCGTAATAAGGTTTGCAAGTTCTTATTACGCACACATGCCGCATCGACTCGTTAGTACAACGACCGTCTCGCTCGATGATATACACAAACACAACCAAAATTCTACGCGGTACAAACACACGCGAGAATTATTATCACAACACAACAACATATTAATAATATCCGCATTACTAATATAAACGTTAGTCAACCTATAGCCAAGGCACTAACCAAACCCATTCCGACCCGTAATCCTACAAGTCCCGCAACAATTTAAGCACACATAAGTCTAAGTCTAGGCACCTATCTCAAGTCACCTAAATCCCTTAGACCATGTCTGATACCACTTGTAACAACCCAAACCAACCCGCGAACAAACCACGTGAAAATACAAAATAAAAAAAAATTTGCTGAACTGCCACCTGGCGCGGCGCGCCACCAGGGGTGCGCGGCGCGCCAAACCTGTCTGTCCGGAAAGTCTTTAAACGCGAAAATGTTTGACTAGTTCCCGACATATTTAGGCGTAACGCTTTTAACCCCATGTTCCATATATAAAAACTAGCACGTTCTATTAATAAAATTATGTTTACGAAGCGGGGCCCACATCGACCCAAATTACCCTTTAAGTATCAAAATACAATTTTCGACCATAAGACTTTTAATACAAAACAAAGCCGAGCATGGTGATTGGGGATACGCTACCCAATCCTAATAAATCCAAAAGCAAGCCTTCTACGCAAACTATGCAAGTCCTCTAATCCTCGCGCTTACCCGAGCCACCATCCGCATGCAATCTATAAAAAGAGTCAACAACAAGAGGGTAAGCTAACGCTTAGTGAATGATAATATACTACATACATATATATGTATAAAATGGACACGCCACAAAATAACAAATACCGCATACCGAGGCATCCATATAAGGCACTACACTAAGCATACCGTACGATCTCTAAGCAACGAGCTAAAGATACAACAACAATATAAGTTCACCAACGACGATGTGAACAACGCCAAATAGCTACACCCGGAGGGTTAGCTACAACACAACAATTCATTAATATATAACAATATAAACGAACAAGGTTACCACCTTAACCCAATACCGAGAACCAAATACCACAATGAAGATTGGCCGAACTACACGAGCCTTAGTAATCCAAAACCACACAAGATTACTATCTTCACAACATCGAGGTCGGCCGAACTACACGAGCCTTAGTAATCCTAAACCACACGAGATTACTACCTCAATAAGATGATCGAACTACACGAGTCACCATGAATCCGAACTACACGAGATTCATTTCCACAATACAATAAGATGACCGAAACCACACACGTCATCGTGAATCCGAATACACACGCGATTCACTTCTCAATATTATACCCTTCGCCATTGGGGTTATATCAACCACATCACAACCACGTGTGATAATGTACACGCGAATGCGTACTTCGCCAAAGAGGGTCAACCAAAACGCACAACCGTGCCAATTGGACTCATACAAAAGTCCATCAAATCCATCTATATGTGAAGTGAGCTCTATAGCCGAGAATGACTTCACCCGACCGCACCCATCCTACACATACATATGCACATAGGATATTATCACTCACCTTGAAGTCTTGAAGAATGCTTCCAAGTAATCCGCAACTCGCCAATGGAAAGTACCTATTCCATTATCACAATTACAACAATACACTTAGAGTGGATTTACAAATCAACCCAATTCGTCACTTAGTGCAATTTCGACCCAAATGCACTTCCAAGCACAAACCGTGCCCAAAACTAACCAATAATCACTAACACAAGTGAGAATGGTCCTAATATGCCAATTAAACCCGAACTCAAGTGTTAAACACGCGTCATACCCATTTTGACACTAAAACCCTAGTTTTGACCCATTAAGTCAAAATCTCACCATTTACAAGTTTTAACACCAAAACACATTTAACTCGGTTTAATATTTCAACTTAATCCATTTTAAGTTTATAAACCTCATTAAATCGCCAAATGGGTCATAATCACCACCAAACCCTAATTTGACCCAAAGTCACAATTAGTCAACCAAATAACCTTAAATGGGTTTCAATACTTCCATAATCACTAACTTAAGTGATTAAACTCAATTTCAAGTCCTAAACATGGCCAATTAGTTCACCAACCCAAAATCCACCAACAATTAACAATAAACCCAATTACTAGCATCACTAAACCCATTTCATCATCTAAAAGGGTTTTTCATCAAACTAACTCAAACCCTAACTTGAATATCAAATCAAATAGATGAAATTCGGAGTTTGAGCTTACCAATACCACCACAACGTAGCTAGGAACGAAAGGAACAACTTTAGAACTCGAGCTTTTGATCAATTCGGCCTCCTTCTTCACCAAAACCCTAAATCTCTCTCTCTCTAAAATAGTTTGAGAGTGATGAATGGATGTGAAAATGATCCAAAACTGATCCAAACCAGCTAATATGGCTCACAAATCTGGCCCCAAGTGAAATTACCCAATTGCCCTTTATTTAAAACAATTAAAAAGAAGAAGAGGGCTGTCTGCGCGATTTGGCGCGGTGCGCCCCAGACCCGCGCGGCACGCAAGTAGCCAGTTTCAGATTCTTTTAACTTTTTAATTACATAACAATATTCAACGAAGCCCGTTCTCGAATGTCATAAGTACACAAGTATACAAGATAAATATTCGGGTCTTACAAAATGGGAAAATATTACCATGGATTTCATTACTAAATTGCCAAGGACTGCAAGTGGTTATGATACTATTTGGGTAATAGTTGATCGTCTCACCAAGTCAGCACACTTCCTACTAATAAGAGAAGATGACAAGATGGAGAAGTTAGCACGACTGTATTTGAAGGAAGTCGTCTCCAGACATGGAATACCAATCTCTATTATCTCTGATAGGGATGGCAGATTTATTTCAAGATTCTGGCAGACATTACAGCAAGCATTGGGAACTCGTCTAGACATGAGTACTGCCTATCATCCACAAACTGATGGGCAGAGCGAAAGGACGATACAAACGCTTGAAGACATGCTACGAGCTTGTGTTATTGATTTCGGAAACAGTTGGGATCGACATCTACCGTTAGCAGAATTTTCCTACAACAACAGCTACCATTCAAGCATTGAGATGACGCCGTTTGAAGCACTTTATGGTAGAAAGTGCAGGTCTCCGATTTGTTGGAGTGAAGTGGGGGATAGACAGATTACGGGTCCGGAGATAATACAAGAAACTACCGAGAAAGTCATCCAAATTCAACAAAGATTGAAAACCGCCCAGAGTCGACAAAAGAGCTACGCGGACAGTAAAAGAAAAGATATAGAGTTTGAAATTGGAGAAATGGTCATGCTTAAGGTTTTACCTTGGAAAGGCATTGTTCGATTTGGTAAACGGGGGAAACTAAATCCAAGGTACATTGGACCATTCAAGATTATAGATCGTGTCGGACCAGTAGCTTACCAACTGGAGCTACCTCAACAACTCGCGGCTGTACATAACACTTTTCACGTCTCAAATTTGAAGAAATGATTTGCTAAAGAACATCTCACTATTCCTTTGGACGAAATCCAAATCAATGAAAAACTTCAATTCATTGAAGAACCCGTCGAAATAATGGATCGTGAGGTTAAGAGACTTAAACAAAAAAAGATACTGATTGTTAAGGTTCGATGGAATGCTCGTAGAGGACCCGAGTTCACCTGGGAGCGTGAAGATCAGATGAAGAAGAAATACCCGCATTTATTTCCAGAAGATACGTCAACACTTCCAACTGCTTAAAATTTCGGGACGAAATTTATTTAACGGGTAGGTACTGTAGTGACCCGAACTTTTCCATGATTATATATATATTAAATGAAATTGTTATTTACATGATTAAGTGTTTCCAACATGTTAAGCAATCAAACTTTTTAAGACTTGATTAATTGAAATAGGTTTCATATAGACAATTGACCACCCAAGTTGACCGGTGATTCACGAACGTTAAAACTTGTAAAAACTATACGATGACATATATATGGTTATATATATAGTTAACATGATTTTATTATATGTATGTATCTCATTAGGTATTTTAACAATGAGTTATATACATAAAAATGAGACTATTAATTTAAGAAACTCGAAAATGATATATATAACGATTATCGTTATAACAACGTCTTACTAGGTACATACGAATCATATTAAGATATTGATACACTTGGTTAATTATGTTAAATGATAAGTAAATATATTATTAAGTGTATTAACAATGAAATACATATGTAAAAATAAGACTACTAACTTAATGATTTCGAAACGAGACATATATGTAACGATTATCGTTGTAACGACATTTAACTGTATATATATCATACTAAGATATATTATATATCATAATATCATGATAATATAACAATTTAACATCTCATTTGTTATAATAAACAATGGGTTAACAACATTCAACAAGATCGTTAACCTAAAGGTTTCAAAACAACATTTACATGTAACGACTAACGATGACTTAACGACTCAGTTAAAATGTATATACATGTAGTGTTTTAATATGTATTCATACACTTTTGAAAGACTTCAAGACACTTATCAAAATACTTCTACTTAACAAAAATGCTTACAATTACATCCTCGTTCAGTTTCATCAACAATTCTACTCGTATGCACCCGTATTCGTACTCGTACAATACACAGCTTTTAGATGTATGTACTATTGGTATATACACTCCAATGATCAGCTCTTAGCAGCCCATGTGAGTCACCTAACACATGTGGGAACCATCATTTGACAACTAGCATGAAATATCTCATAAAATTACAAAAATATGAGTAATCATTCATGACTTATTTACATGAAAACAAAATTACATATCCTTTATATCTAATCCATACACCAACGACCAAAAACACCTACAAACACTTTAATTCTTCAATTTTCTTCATCTAATTGATCTCCCTCAAGTTCTATCTTCAAGTTCTAAGTGTTCTTCATAAATTCCAAAAGTTCTAGTTTCATAAAATCAAGAATACTTCCAAGATTGCAAGTTTACTTCCAAGTTTTCTAAATCCATTCCAAGTAATCATCCAAGATCAAGAAACCTTTGTTACTTACAGTAGGTTATCTTTCTAATACAAGGTAATAATCATATTCAAACTTTAATTCAATTTCTATAACTATAACAATCTTATTTCGAGTGGAAATCTTACTTGAAATTGTTTTCGTGTCATGATTCTGCTTCAAGAACTTTCAAGCCATCCAAGGATCCTTTGAAGCTAGATCTATTTTTCTCATTTCCAGTAGGTTTATCCAAGGAAATTGAGGTAGTAATGATGTTCATAACATCATTCGATTCATACATATAAAGCTATCTTATTCGAAGGTTTAAACTTGTAATCACTAGAACATAGTTTAGTTAATTCTAAACTTGTTCGTAAATAAAAGTTAATCCTTCTAACTTGACTTTTAAAATCAACTAAACACATGTTCTATATCTATATGATATGCTAACTTAATGATTTAAAACCTGGAAACACGAAAAATACCGTAAAACCGGATTTACGCCGTCGTAGTAACACCGCGGGCTGTTTTGGGTTAGTTAATTAAAAACTATGATAAACTTTGATTTAAAAGTTGTTATTCTGGGAAAATGATTCTATTATGAACATGAAACTATATCCAAAAATTATGGTTAAACTCAAAGTGGAAGTATGTTTTCTAAAATGGTCATCTAGACGTCGTTTTTTCGACTGAAATGACTACCTTTACAAAAATAACTTGTAACTTATTTTTCCGAATATAAACCTATACTTTTTCTGTTTAGATCCATAAAATAGAATTCAATATGAAACCATAGCAATTTGATTCACTCAAAACGGATTTAAAATGAAGAAGTTATGGGTAAAACAAGATTGGATAATTTTTCTCATTTTAGCTACGTGAAAATTGGTAACAAATCTATTCCAACCATAACTTAATCAACTTGTATTGTATATTATGTAATCTTGAGATACCATAGACACGTATACAATGTTTCGACCTATCATGTCGACACATCTATATATATTTCGGAACAACCATAGACACTCTATATGTGAATGTTGGAGTTAGCTATATAGGGTTGAGGTTGATTCCAAAATATATATAGTTTAAGTTGTGATCAATACTGAGATATGTATACACTGGGTCGTGGATTGATTCAAGATAATATTTATCGATTTATTTCTGTACATCTAACTGTGGACAACTAGTTGTAGGTTACTAACGAGGACAGCTGACTTAATAAACTTAAAACATCAAAATATATTAAAAGTGTTGTAAATATATTTTGAACATACTTTGATATATATGTATATATTGTTATAGGTTCGTGAATCAACCAGTGGCCAAGTCTTACTTCCCGACGAAGTAAAAATCTGTGAAAGTGAGTTATAGTCCCACTTTTAAAATCTAATATTTTTGGGATGATAATACATGCAGGTTTTATAAATGATTTACAAAATAGACACAAGTACGTGAAACTACATTCTATGGTTGAATTATCGAATCGAATATGCCCTTTTTTATTAAGTCTGGTAATCTAAGAATTAGGGAACAGACACCCTAATTGACGCGAATCCTAAAGATAGATCTATTGGGCCTAACAAACCCCATCCAAAGTACCGGATGCTTTAGTACTTCGAAATTTATATCATATCCGAAGGGTGTCCCGGAATGATAGGGATATTCTTATATATGCATCTTGTTAATGTCGGTTACCAGGTGTTCACCATATGAATGATTTTTATCTCTATGTATGGGATGTGTATTGAAATATGAAATCTTGTGGTCTATTGTTACGATTTGATATATATAGGTTAAACCTATAACTCACCAACATTTTTTGTTGACGTTTAAAGCATGTTTATTCTCAGGTGAATACTAAGAGCTTCTGTTGTTGCATACTAAAATAAGGACAAGATTTGGAGTCCATGTTTGTATGATATTGTGTAAAAACTGCATTCAAGAAACTGATTTCGATGTAACATATTTGTATTGTAAACCATTATGTAATGGTCGTGTGTAAACAGGATATATTTTAGATTATCATTATTTGATAATCTACGTAAAGCTTTTTTAACCTTTATTTATGAAATAAAGGTTATGGTTTGTTTTAAAAATGAATGCAGTCTTTAAAAAACGTCACATATAGTGGTCAAAACCTCGCAACGAAATCAATTAATATGGAACGTTTTTAATCAATAAGAACGGGACATTTCATGTATATTGCTGTGAGCATAGTTAATAATTTTTGAATCAATGTTGAAGAATGTACAGTGTAACATATTAATTGCGAACTTATATATTTCCCGGGTATTACCTACCCTTTAAAGATTTCACAATTAATACTTCGTACAAAAGAATTTTTATTACCGTCTTTATAAAAATATAAATATGTATATTTTCTTCAGATGTAACACATATTTAATGAGTTAATATCATATTAAGCTCATTTAATTTTCGGCTTGACTTAGAAATGATTAATCTCTAAAACATTAAAGATTACATAATCTTTGCGGAGTATTTCGCTAATGTAATCGATACTTCATTATTTATTCTTATTTCTCGGTGAAGGATGTTGATGCTTGTGGAATCTTTGTGAACCTTACAAGGCACATATGATGTTTTCTGGAAAGTTTCGAGTACATCGAAAATGAAAATGTAAAATCAATTATGTAATTGAATAATACACTTGGTTTATTATGAAATGGAATTCATTAAGTTGAAACAGAGATTGTAGTTAACAATGGTTAAGTTGTTAAGGAAGGATGTACATCATTGCATATTAGTAATATGAACTAACCGAGTAGTACCTACCAGTTAAGATTCACACGTAATAGCTTAGTACGAAAAGATTTATTTTGATTTCAAAATTCATATATATTAAATATACATAAAATTTCTTCAGGGGAAATAAGTTAATACTTCATCGGTTATTGTTGCTGGTATTTCTTGGTAACTACGATGTGTATGACGTTGATGTTCAAAGTACATATTGTGATGTTGAGGCTTGCGGTGCGGATGTTGTTGGTGGTGGTAATGGTACTGTTGGTGTTGTTGTCGGTGGTACTGTTGATGCCGGAGATTCTGCTGGTGCTTGTAACCTTTGCACCATATTCTCCAAAGCCACTACCTGAGCGCGAAGCTCGTTGACTTCTTCTACTACACCGGGATGATTGGCGGTTCGGACGAGCGGATGAATAAGATCCAGAATTTGAGAGAGTATATGATCATGACGAGATATTCTGGAGATGAGAGAGAAAATGGTATTACGAACAGGTTCGCCGGTAAGTGCTTCAGGTTCTTCGCCAAGAGGGCAATGTGGTGGATGGAAGGGATCGTCTTCTTCTTGTCTCCAATAATTAAGTAGGCTAAGAACCCATCCCCAATTCATCCAGAATAGATGATGGCTAATTGGTTGATCCATTTCGGTTACACTGTCTTCGGAATTCAGGTGAATATCCATATCGGAATAGCTGTCAGAGTTTAAGGAATTTGAACTAGATACGGGATCCATCTTGTATAATTAGGGAGATGATTTTTTTTTATATGAATTAGATTATAGAATGTAGTTTGGTATTCTTCAATACATAATTTACATATGTATATATAATACCAAATTCCATAAATCACGGAGAAATTTTCGGAAGATGTCAGGAAAAGTTTACAGTAACAGATACGCTAAGATATGAATTTTGTCTATACGCTATTCATGCAATCAATGCAGTAAAACGTGTCTAGACTAGGAATGATAAGTAGGTAATTTCCGACAAAAAATGATAAGCAAAACTTTTGACATGCAGACATAGTCGAAGTCCAGACTTACTAATGCATCCTAACAACTATCAGTTAGACACACTCATGCAAGACCTGGTTCGCTAGGACCAACGCTCTGATACCAACTGAAAGACAGTTGGGGACAACCACCATCCCACCCAGTGCCTTCCCAGCTAACCATCTGGTGACCACTGAGTGTACCTCAGAAACTAATTTTAGGGCCTGCCTCTCGACTACTGCCAACCCTCGTAAGGGATCGTAAGGATTAAGAGCCAATGCTTCGTCACAGGTAACACTGTGAGAACCTCCTTTACGACTAACCCGCCACACATGGACGGCGTTATACCAGCTCTGATACCAACTGTGACGATCGCTCCAAATCCATATGGACAAACACGTCATTCATTGATTTCATTGCGAGGTATTTGTGTGACGACCCGGAAATTTCCGACCAAATTTAAACTTGATTTTTATATATTTTCGACACGATAAGCTAAGTCTGTAATGTTGAAGTCACAAAAACTTTGAATTGTGTTTATTTAACCTCGACCATTTACAACGATTCATGAACCAATTTATCGTAAATAGAAATATATATATAAATAACTATACTTGTAAATAATTTATATATTATAAATAAGTTAATAAACCATTATGTGATTTAGAAAGATTACTTAAACTTGTTATTTAAAACTGTATTATTAATATTATTAAAATATATAATAAATAGATATAAGAATTTAAAAACTTGTAAATTGTTATATCCTTATTATTACTAGTATTATTAGATATTATTATTACCATTATCATTAAGGATCAATATTATTAAAATTTTATTATTATTAGTAGTATTTATTATTATTAATAATATTATCAATATTATTATTAATACATTTATTATTTATTAGATTGAAATCAAGAATCATGGATATGCATACTGTTTTCTTTCTTCAGTTAGACAATTAAATATACATATACATTTCCCATTCAGGGGACATGAAACAAACCCCCTACTTTTCAATCAGCCTCCATTATTTCTCTAAACGTGTAAAAACCATGTATACCTTTCAATTAACCATCTAATTTATATCCTAATAAACTGCTCCAATCCTTTAGTAGGCTAAATTATTGCTATTAAACTCTTATATAAATTAATTACTAACCCCATCACTATCCCTAGGAAATCCACTTATTAGTTACAGAATCCTTATATTCCATCAGTATGCAATTCTACAAGAAGAAACAAACAAAACATATTACAAAATCAGATTTATAAACGCGTGATTTTCTGTTACATATCCCTTTCACTTTATTTTCCTTCTGATCTTCTTTCCATTAGTATCGATCATATTCACCACTACAAAACAATCTCCAATCAAATCTTGTCACTGCATTAATCGTTCACTGGCAAAATATAAAGTATTTGCAGCTATTATACGAATTACACAACAGAAAAGAATAAGAAACAAATAGTAAAACCATTCAACAACTTCTATTCGAGTGTTCTATCCCAACTCATATTACTCGACGGTTTAGCATCTATATTCTAGAAAATTGAATTCTTGAACAATAACAACAACATAACAGTCACAAATCATCAGATATTATAAACAAACTACAGGGTCATAATAAATTGATTCAAGACCCTCTTCGTTTGAACATTCAAGCTGTTTTGGTCTCCGAAGTAAAAGAGTGACTTTCAGAAGAAATTATATATAGATTATGTTTCATTCTCGTTCATTTAAGCTGTTTGATACTTTAAATTGATCTGAGATTTATCATAGATTTTCAGATTTCAAAGTCAATGAATAAAAGCTTTTCGGTCAACTTTTTAAAAATCATAAACTCTAAAGTGTTTCTTGAGCAATCGATTAATTTCGAGTGTTCTATGAGAGTTTCAAAACACTTTACATGAAGTAACTATACCTGATACGCTTGGATTGCAGATTCCGAATTTCAATTTCATCATTCACCGTCCCCTTTGATCATAACAAAATTCGAGATTGTTGTTGTTCTTGGTCTCGATTTCTTTCACATAACTTCTTAAGTGTAGGATTAGGAAATGGATCCAGTTGATCTTATGACAGGGTTTTAGAGAAATTGATATTGGAAAGGAAATTAGGGATCGAGTAATTAGAGAAAAGGAATGGAGCAGGGGAAGCGTACTGGAACCGGGTTATTTTAAGGATGCTATGGAATTGGTTACGGGTTGAAATTCAGTTTGACCCAACATAAATTGATAACCCATGGACTATATGAACTGAATTCTGTTTTGGGCCTAAGAACTTGGGTCATGTCATGCAAATCCAACGGATTATGTTCCTAATTCGATATCAACACTAAAACACACGAATTATCTGAGGTATAAATATTAACAGTTTTGTTCTTATCATTTTTATGATTAAATGTTATTAAAAGTGTTAAGATGAGGATTAAGATTTGAAGATAAAACTAAATTATGATTTAAAATATGATTAAATTCAAATATGGTATAATTTTATGATATATATGAATATAATGATGATGAATTGATAAAGATGATTGAAAAGATGATGATGATGATAGTTTAAGTTAAGGTTAGATATATGATGAAGGAAACAGTTTCATATGTTAAATAATAAATCAAATGATTTAAAACAAAGTCAAACTAATGGTTTGGTGGGTTAAAGAAAATAGTTAAACAAGAGGTTGCGGGTTTAAATCTGGACATCGATATTATTTTCATTAACCAAGAGAGTTATACACTTAAGGTAGTATTATTATTAATTATTATTATTATTATTATTATTATTATTATTATTATTATTATTATTATTATTATTATTATTATTATTAGAAAAATTATCATTCTTAGTAACATTTTACTAAATTTATCAATGTTATCATTATTAATATTATTATTATCATAATTAGGAAAAATAAGTATTATTATTATTATTATTATTATCATTATTATTATTTTTACAACAAATAAATATTATGCATATAAAGTTATACTTATAATAAACATATATTTTTATAAACATTCATATATAACAAATGATGTATTTTTAATATAATAATAATCATATATAAATCTTAATATAACTATATAAATATTAGTCATTTTTAAAGATACATACAAATTAAATATATATAATATATAAATAAAGTTATAATAAATTTGTTTGATTACAAATATATGTGTTAATATATATAAATGATATAGGTTCGTGAATCCGAGGCCAACCCTATACTTGTTCAATGTTGTTATATGTATTTTTACTACAAAATACAATATGGTGAGTTTCATTTGCTCCCTTTTTAATTGCTTTTGCAATATATATTTTTGGGCTGAGAAAACATGCACTGCTTTTATAAATGTTTACAAAATAGACACAAGTACTTAAAAATATATTCTACGTTGAGTTGTACCACCCTGGCATACTTCCCTGTAGCTTGGTAACTACTATTTACATGGGTATTGTAAACGCGAATCCTGTTGATAGATCTATCGGGCCTGACAACCCCAACCGGACTGGACGACCAGTATTCAACGGTTGCACAGTACTTCGTTTCGTAACTACACTTGGTACGGTGTAGTGAGATTTCATAATAAAGGGAATATGCGACGTTGATTAAATGTTAAGTATAGTTACCAAGTGCTCAACCACTTAGAATGCTTTACATACACTTGCGAGTGTATTATGTTTATGATTATGAAATCTTGTGGTCTATTAAAATATAGAAATGATTGTTATGATAAACCTATGAACTCACCAACCTTTTGGTTGACACTTTAAAGCATGTTTATTCTCAGGTACGAATTAAGTCTTCCGCTGTGCATTTGCTCAATTTAAGGACATTACATGGAGTCGATCATCACAATGGGACCAAATGTGGATGACTTCGTCCAGGTGGATAAGGACGGGTCCTTTCAGTTGGTATCAGAGCGGTGGTCTTCGCGAACCAGGTCTTGCATTAGTGTGTCTAACTGATAGTTGTTTAGATGCATTAGCGGGTCTGGACTTCGACCGTGTCTGCATGTCAAAAGTTTTGCTTATCATTTCGTGTCGAAAATTACCTGCTTATCATTCTAAGTCTAGACACGTCCTACTGCCTTTATTACATAGATAGTGTACCGACAAATCCATATCTTAGCGTATCTGCTAATTCATATCTTAGCGTATCTATTACGATAAACCTTGCCTGATATCTCCCGTAAATTTCTCCGTAATTTAAGGAATCCTGGTACCATATATATCTATGCATATTATGCATTGAGAATACCATCCAACTATCATTTGCTGTCACTAAACGTTTCATACCAAAAATATTTATCTGTGATCTCGAAAGATGGCCTCTACGAATCGTCCAAGTTCCTCTGACTCCAAAGACAGTGTGACGGGAGCACACCAACCAATCAACTACCGTGATTACTGGAGAAGATGGGGGTGGGTTCACGACATACTCACCCTATGGAGAAGGGAAGAAGGTACTCCATATCATGAACCAAATCTACCACCTAACCTTGGAGTACTTGACCCGCTAACCAGCGAACCCGTTCGCAACACCGTTTATACACTTTTTGCAAGAATTTTTCGTCTTGAGACTACCATTAACAGAGCTAGAGAAGATATCCGACCTTTACCTCACACTGATAACCAACCAGGGTTAGTAGAAGAAGTTAGAGAACTCCGAGCTCGAGTATTAACTTTAGAGAGCACGGTACACAATTTGCAAGCACCAGCAGTATCACCAAAACCAGTAACATCACCAGCTTCAGCACCAATGGTACCAGTACCACCAATAACCCAAGTTTCAACAATCCATGCCTCACCATCGCATTCTGTACCTCGAGTATAATCATCGTTCTACGAATCGTTCTACATCAATTACCTTCGTTCGACATGACGATTATGTAATCTTTAATGTTTTAGAGATTATATATTCTCGTTCTAAAGGTAAATTAAATGAGATTAATATCATATCAACTCATTAAATCTATATTACATCTGAAAAAAATATATGTAAGTATATTTTCATAAAGATTGTAATTAAAAATTCTTTCGTACAAACTGTTAATGGTGAAAATATTTTAACGGGTAGGTAATACCCGAGGAATATTTAGATTTCACATTAATAAGTTACACTGTACATCCTTCGAATCTGATTCAACGATTATTTACTATTATGTTTACATCCACAGATGTACGTATCCGTTCACCAAAGAACCACTATTTTCATTCAAATTCAATTTCATATTTGGATTTTGACATATCAGAATCCAACAAGTGGCATAATAAAGAAAATATTGGACAAAAATAAAATTTGTTAGAAACAAACGAATTAACTAATTGAAATATTTTTAAGAATCCACGCTAACTGTTCCTAGCTAACTGGTTATATTTTATTTATAGCAATTTATATTCTCGCAATTTTATTTATCTTCATTTAATTTCTGTTATTTACTTTTACGCACTTTAAATAACGGGACACGTATACAAGGTTTCGACATATCATATTGACCCATCTATATATATATATATATATATATATATATATATATATATATATATATATATATATATATATATATATATATATATATATATATATATATATATATATATATATATATATATATATATATATATATATATATATATATCTTAGAACAACTATAGACACTCTATATGCAAATGACGGAGTTAACTATACAGGGTTGAGGTTGATTCTAAAATATATATATAGTTTGAGTTGTGATCAATACTGAGACCGGTACACGGGTCACGATACGTATAAATTAATTCGAATATTATATATTAAACTATATATGAATTATTGGACTGTTAACTATGGACTAATAATATTGGATAATTAAAATGGATTAAAATATTGATTATAACATATGAAACTAAACAATTCTTCAAGTTTGCCACTTGACTTTATCCTAAACATCCTTTATATCTTGACGGTCACAATCAGCGTTTAATCATCTAAAAACCTTCAATATTCTTGAAAACCCTTGGTTTGATAACCGATGACCCAGATCCGTTAACTTTGAAAATGCTGACGAAGCAGCATGTTGTAGATGGTCTTAATAGCCAAAAGTTGATGATAAAGAATGGAGTATTGGAAACACTCAATAGAAAATTTAGTACCGAAAAGAGGATTATGCGAAACTATGAAGGAAGTCGTGAACAAATCACAAAGATTAAGTTTGACTTCAAAGAATCCAAATAATTCAATCCCTGCTGAAGTCTTTAGCGAATATCTTGCTCCTTACTCTAAACCCTTGCGGGCAATAGTCTCCATCATCCTCTGATCTTAGATATTCAAAGATATTATCGTATCTTTCATTATAAATATCCTCGATATTTCTGAATATATTTTCATAAATAATCTTGTCTGAAATTATATATCTCTTTGAGCTATCAGTGTTACATCATATGAGAAACTATTAGTTTCTATATTCTGCGAACCTTCGAATTTAAAGTATGAATGGTTTCTAGAGAAGTGTAGGGAATTGAAGCATGAGTTAGTATAATATAATGACACTTGGCCAACTGATTATATTACAGTAAGTCATGCTGAGTTTCTAATGATATGTGATGATGGTTCACAGTAGATTATATCATCATCATGTGTCATGTTACATAACTCTTTCATTCTACATAACCTCCGAACATATCAAGAAGAATATATTCTTGATAGTTCTATCCGCAGTGATTTTGATAAATTTGAAAATCAAATTGTGCTATCACGTTCCTTCCTGCTTAGAACATTATAATCATTCGAAATTCTATATCTACGAATTCTGGACCATTATTCGCTTGACTTGAAGTCAGGAAGAGAAAATAAAAGCATATAGCTTTGAAATATAAGGGAGAATATAAAGCCCGATAACAACACATAAATTACAAACCGTGTATATCAATGTTTATCGCAACATAAAGACACGGGAGAATTAAAAACACTATAACCCCAAGGGCGAAGTAGAAGAAAGCAGATTCCTCTGGTAGAAGATGGAAAAGAAGAATGACAGATACGGTAGTCAGGAAAAGTATAAGGATCAGAACTGGATAAAGCATTTTCAAACTCTTTGGAAATGTGAATTACGAAAGAAATTATTGAAGTGGTGAAAGTTAATGGAACGAAAAAGGTAAATTTATAGTAAAAACACCAGACAAAGCAATCGAGACAGATGATCGCATTAAATTAAAGAGATCTTAATTTCCATAAATCCCGAAGAATCAAATCTTTTAGATTTCAAAGAATTTCTTTTATATCTCTTGAATTCCAGAATTCAATCAAGACAACGTCAAAAGTATGACGAAAAATTATTTTTCTCATTTCACTATTTTGTGATAGCTTCATTCGTACTCTTCGAATAATTGAATTATCTTACCTATATTACGCAATGGTGATAAAATTCTAGTTTATCAACTTATAATCGTCATGAAAATATTTTTATAGTTAGCCAAGACCACCTCACTCAAATTTCGGGACGAAATTTCTTTAACGGGTAGGTACTGTGACGACCCGGAAATTTCCGACCAAATTTAAACTTGATTTTTATATATTTTCGACATGATAAGCTAAGTCTGTAATGTTGAAGTCTTAAAAACTTTGAATTGTGTTCATTTAACCTCGACCATTTACAACGATTCATGAACCAATTAATCGTAAATAGAAATATATATATAAATAACTATACTTGTAAATAATTTATATATTATAAATAAGTTAATAAACCATTATGTGATTTAGAAAGATTACTTAAACTTGTTATTTAAAACTGTATTATTAATATTATTAAAATATATAATAAATAGATATAAGAATTTAAAAACATGTAAATTGTTATATCCTTATTATTACTAGTATTATTAGATATTATTATTACCATTATCATTAAGGATCAATATTATTAAAATTTTATTATTATTATTAGTATTTATTATTATTAATAATATTATCAATATTATTATTAATACATTTATTATTTATTAGATTGAAATCAAGAATCATGGATATGCATACTGTTTTCTTTCTTCAATTAGACAATTAAATATACATATACATTTCCCATTCAGGGGACATGAAACAAACCCCCTACTTTTCAATCAGCCTCCGTTATTTCTCTAAACATGTAAAAACCATGTATACCTTTCAATTAACCATCTAATTTATATCCTAATAAACTGCTCCAATCCTTTATTAGGCTAAATTATTGCTATTAAACTCTTATATAAATTAATTACTAACCCCATCACTATCTCTAGGAAATCTACTTATTAGTTACAGAATCCTTATATTCCATCAGTATGCAATTCTACAAGAAGAAACAAACAAAACAGATTACAAAATCAGATTTATAAACGCGTGATTTTCTGTTACATATCCCTTTCACTTTATTTTCCTTCTGATCTTCTTTCCATTAGTATCGATCATATTCACCACTACAAAACAATCTCCAATCAAATCTTGTCACTGCATTAATCGTTCACTGGCACAATATAAAGTATTTGCAGCTATTATACGAATTACACAACAGAAAAGAATAAGAAACAAATAGTAAAACCATTCAACAACTTCTATTCGAGTGTTCTATCCCAACTCATATTACTCGACGGTTTAGCATCTATATTCTAGAAAATCGAATTCTTGAACAATAACAACAACATAACAGTCACAAATCATCAGATATTATAAACAAACTACAGAGTCATAATAAATTGATTCAAGACCCTCTTCGTTTGAACATTCAAGCTGTTTTGGTCGCCGAAGTAAAAGAGTGACTTTCAGAAGAAATTATATATAGATTATGTTTCCTTCTCGTTCATTTAAGCTGTTTGATACTTTAAATTGATCTGAGATTTATCATAGATTTTCAGATTTCAAAGTCAATGAATAAAAGCTTTTCGGTCAACTTTTTAAAAATCATAAACTCTAAAGTGTTTCTTGAGCAATCGATTAATTTCGAGTGTTCTATGAGAGTTTCAAAACACTTTACATGAAGTAACTATACCTGATACGCTTGGATTGCAGATTCTTAATTTCAATTTCATCATTCACCGTCGCCTTTGATCATAACAAAATTCGAGATTGTTGTTGTTCTTGGTCTCGATTTCTTTCACATAACTTCTTAAGTGTAGGATTAGGAAACGGATCCAGTCGATCTTATGACAGGGTTTTAGAGAAATTGATATTGGAAAGGAAATTCGGGATCGAGTAATTAGAGAAAAGGAATGGAGCAGGGGAAGCGTACTGGAACCGGGTTATTTTAAGGATGCTATGGAATTGATTACGGGTTGAAATTCAGTTTGACCCAACATAAATTGATAACCCATGGACTATATGAACTGAATTCTGTTTTGGGCCTAAGAACTTGGGTCATGTCATGCAAATCCAACATATTATGTTCCTAATTCGATATCAACAGTAAAACACACGAATTATCTGAGGTATAAATATTAACAGTTTTATTCTTATCATTTTTATGATTAAATGTTATTAAAAGTGTTAAGATGAGGATTAAGATATGAAGATAAAACTAAATTATGATTTAAAATATGATTAAATTCAAATATGGTATGATTTTATGATATATATGAATATAATGATGATGAATTGATAAAGATGATTGAAAAGATGATGATGATAGTTTAAGTTAAGGTTAGATATATGATGAAGGAAACAGTTTCATATGTTAAATAATAAATCAAATGATTTAAAACAAAGTCAAACTAATGGTTTGGTGGGTTAAAGAAAATAGTTAAACAAGAGGTTGCGGGTTTGAATCGGGACATCGATATTATTTTCATTAACCAAGAGAGTTATACACTTAAGGTAGTATTATTATTAATTATTATTATTATTATTATTAGAAAAATTATCATTCTTAGTAACATTATTACTAAATTTATCAATTTTATCATTATTAATATTATTATTATCATAATTAGGAAAAATAAGTATTATTATTATTATTATCATTATTATTATTTTTACAACAAATAAATATTATGCATATAAAGTTATACTTATAATAAACATATATTTTTATAAACATTCATATATAACAAATGATGTATTTTTAATATAATAATAATCATATATAAATATTAATATAACTATATAAATATTAGTCAATTTTAAAGATACATACAAATTAAATATATATAATATATAATTTAAGTTATAATAAATTTGTTCGATTACAAATATATGTGTTAATATATATAAATGATATAGGTTCGTGAATCCGAGGCCAACCCTATACTTGTTCAATGTTGTCATATGTATTTTTACTACAAAATACAATATGATGAGTTTCATTTGCTCCCTTTTTAATTGCTTTTGCAATATATATTTTTGGGCTGAGAAAACATGCGCTGCTTTTATAAATGTTTACAAAATAGACACAATTACTTAAAAATATATTCTACGTTGAGTTGTACCACCCTGGCATACTTCCCTGTAGCTTGGTAACTACTATTTACATGGGTATTGTAAATGCGAATCCTGTTGATAGATCTATCGGGCCTGACAACCCCAACCGGACTGGACGGCCAGTATTCAACGGTTGCACAGTACTTCGTTTCGTAACTACACTTGGTACGGTGTAGTGAGATTTCATAATAAAGGGAATATGCGACGTTGATTAAATGTTAAGTATGGTTACCAAGTGCTCAACCACTTAGAATGCTTTACATACACTTGCGAGTGTATTATGTTTATGATTATGAAATCTTGTGGTCTATTAACATATAGAAATGATTGTTATGATAAACCTATGAACTCACCAACCTTTTAGTTGACACTTTAAAGCATGTTTATTCTCAGGTACGAATTAAGTCTTCTGCTGTGCATTTGCTCAATTTAAGGACATTACTTGGAGTCGATAATCGCAATGGGACCAAATGTGGATGACTTCGTCCAGCTGGATAAGGACGGGTCCTTTCAATTTGACCTCTATATGATACATTTTGTAAACATTGCATTCTTTTGAAAAGGCACACCATAAATGAATATTTAAATCAAAAGTTTTCGACATCTGATGATTTCTACATATAGACAATCACCATAAATAATAGTTTACAACAGTATTTCCGTTGACAATGCAGTCAAAATAAGATACATGGTGATGATTTGGTGAATGCAATGTCTCCTTGAAAAATATGTCATGTAAGACTCCATGCACATAGCTTGTTTAACATCTAAGTAAACAGCGGAAGACTTCTAGGAAACCTGAGAATAAACATGCTAACAAGTGTCAACACAAAGGTTGGTGAGTTCATAGTTTTAATGTTGCGCATAATCTGTATATAAAGGTGGCTCACAAGATTTCAGTTGTTCAATCCAGAAACGTTTATCAAAATATTCTACGAAATTGAGCACCCTGGTAACTAAACTTAACGTATATATAATTTGTACCCTTTGTATAATCATCTTAATAATACACGCAAACTAACGTGTACGCTTCTCAAATAACATACGTCCATTAAAAGGCTAGTGCTCTAGCTCGGACGGGGATATCAAGCCCTATGGATCCATATACTACTACTCGCGCCCACCAGTTCTTATAACCGGCAGTTACTAGTTACCAAAGCTAAGGGATTTTCGGTTCAAACTCAGTATAGAATTTAGTATGTACTTGATTTCATTGTTTAAAATAAATTGCATGTATTCTCAGCCCAAAAATATATATTGCAAAAGGATTTAAAAAGGGAGCAAATGAAACTCACCTTAGCAGCATATAAAGTCGTTCACCAAAATGTGATCGAAACTCGGATTACCAAATAACCGTAGATCTCAACCTAGAGAACATATGTTGGTCAATAAATGTCTATCAAGCTAGGTCAGGTCATAGTGTATAACAATCCTAATGCTCGAGATCGACATACAAAAGTTATCCAAAGTCGTTTCAAAAAGTCAATTTTGACAATAATTCAACAAAATGAGACGTGCCTTATATATGGATTCATTTACTTGGCTGGTAATATTCAAAAATCCAATTTATCATTCTTACAAACAAGTTTCAAAAGCAATTTCAATCAATGTCAATCATAATTCAGTTGATCATATCTTTTAATTCGTTCACCAAAATTACGCGATTTCTAAATGAAAAGTTATTGATTTTTTGCCAGCTTTCCAAAAACTTGCATATCATATACCTTTTATCAGTAATATATGTATTTACTTCGTGATTCATCATAATTGTTTAACGACAAAATTTAGCGTACAATCATGTATAAATATATACACTCGAGCACTAGTATGTATACACTATTAATTTATAAAATATAAAATATAAATGCTTACGTATTAATATTGAGATTCAATATTGTAGAAAAGTACGTAGACGCAACAGAGATGATAAACACTAGATTTGATTCATAAATATACCCTCGAACATTACCCATAACCTCTTTGGCAATAACCCATAATTTCCTTAGCTCTATCCCGCTCAAAAACCCATTTTGAAGGTGACACGCTCATAACCTCGTTGTAGTATTTTATGTATATATAATACTAATAATAATATTATAATAAGATTAATAATAATAATATTAATCTTAGTAATAATAATAATAATAATAATAATAATAATAATAATAATAATAATAATAATAATAATAATAATAATAATAATAATAATAAGGAGGAGGAATAAATTAGAAAAGAAACTCGAGACCAGATCGAGCTTTTATAGTATGTGGCCTGCTACAGTACCTCATGCGATCGCATGAGTTTTCAGTGGTTTTGCCATGCGATCGCATGGCCGCCTTATCCTGTTTTTGTTTGCTAGTTCGCCGACATCAAATAGTGTTTTACTGTAGCAAATAGTGTTTTACTGTAGTAAATAGTATTTACTGTAGCAAAGCACTGTAGCAAAATACGGTTTCACTGTAGCAAATAGTGTTTTACTGTAGCAAATAGTGTTTTACGGTAGGAAAGTCGTTTTTACTTATTCATATATATATATATATATACATACATATAATTGTTCGTGAATCGTCGAGAGCAGTCAAATGTAATTTAATACATGAAACAGTTCTAAAATTTTGAGATTCAGTTTTACAGACTTTGCTTATCGCGTCAGAAATGTTGATCATACAAAGATTAAGTTTAAATTTAATCAAAAATTTCCGGGTCATCACACCTTTCCCTTATTGTTCTCTTTTGCCTTATTAAATTGTGTTGGGGTAATTTCTATAACATCATCGGAATCCTTGTCGGGATCTGATTCATCGGAGAATTGGTAATCCTCCCAATACTTTGCTTCCTTGGCGGAAACACCATTGACCATAATTAACTTTGGTCGGTTGGTTGAGGATTTTCTTCTACTTAACCGTTTTATTATTTCCCCCACTGGTTCTATTTCTTCTTCCGATTCCGATTCTTCTTCAGGTTCCGATTCTTCTTTCGGTTCCGACTCTTCTTCCGGTTCCTCTTCGGAAACTTGTGAATCAGTCCATGAATCATTCCAATTTACATTTGACTCTTCATTATTATTAGGTGAGTTAATGGGACTTGTTCTAGAGGTAGACATCTATCACATAATATCAAACACGTTAAGAGATTAATATAACACATAATATTCACATGTTAAAAATATATAGTTTCCAACAAAAATGTTAAGTAATCATTTTTAAAGAAAACACGATCGAAGTCCAGACTCACTAATGCATCCTAACAAACTCGATAAGACACACTAATACAAATTTTCTGGTTCTCTAAGACCAATGCTCGGATAC
The DNA here is from genome assembly GCF_046630445.1 of Rutidosis leptorrhynchoides. Lineage (NCBI taxonomy): Eukaryota > Viridiplantae > Streptophyta > Magnoliopsida > Asterales > Asteraceae > Rutidosis > Rutidosis leptorrhynchoides. The sequence continues at coordinate 462,594,583 of NC_092337.1, read as the reverse complement.
CAACTGAAATGTCCCGTTCATATTGATTATAAACGTTCCATATTAATTGATTTCGTTGCGAGGTTTTGACCTCTATATGAGACATTTTTCAAAGACTGCATTCATTTTTAAAACAACCATAACCTTTATTTTATCAATAAAGGTTTCAAAAGCATTACGTAGATTATCAAATAATGATAATCTAAAGTATACTGTTTACACACGACCATTACATAATGGTTTACAATAGAAATATATTACATCGAAATATGTTTCTTGAATGCAGTTTTTACACAATATCATACAAACATGGACTCCAAATCTTGTCCTTATTTTAGTATGCAACAGCGGAAGCTCTTAGTATTCACCTGAGAATAAACATGCTTTAAACGTCAAAAAAAATGTTGGTGAGTTATAGGTTTAACCTATATATATCAAATCGTAACAATAGACCACAAGATTTCATATTTCAATATACATCTCATACATACAGATAAAAATTATTCATATGGTGAACACCTGGTAACCGACATTAACAAGATGCATATATAAGAATATCCCCATCATTCCGGGACACCCTTCGGATATGATATAAATTTCGAAGTACTAAAGCATCCGGTACTTTGGATGGGGTTTGTTAGGCCCAATAGATCTATCTTTAGGATTCGCGTCAATTAGGGTGTCTGTTCCCTAATTCTTAGATTACCAGACTTAATAAAAAGGGGCATATTCGATTTCGATCATTCAACCATATAATGTAGTTTTGATTACTTGTGTCTATTTCGTAAATCATTTATAAAACCTGCATGTATTCTCATCCCAAAAATATTAGATTTTAAAAGTGGGACTATAACTCACTTTCACAGATTTTTACTTCCTCAAGACTTGGCCACTGGTCGATTCACGAACCTATAACAAATATGTACATATATATCAAAGTATATTCAAAATATATTTACAACACTTTTAATACATTTTGATGTTTTAAGTTTATTAAGTCAGCTGTCCTCGTTAGTAACCTACAACTAGTTGTCCAACGTTAGGTGTACAGAAAAAAATTGATATATATTATCTTGAATCAATCCACAACCCAGTGTATACACGTCTCATGCTAGATCACAACTCAAAGTATATATATTTTTGGAATCAACCTCAACCCTGTATAGCTAACTCCCACATTACTGCATATAGAGTGTCTATGATTGTTCCAAATAATATATACACATGGGTCGATATGATATGTCAAAACATTTGCATACGTGTCTATGGTATCCCAAGATTACATAATATATTAGAATACATATATAATACAATATAAGTTAGCTAGGATATGATTAATATAGATTTGTTACCAATTTTCACGTTGCTACAACAAGAAAAATTATCCAATCTTGTTTTACCCATAACTTCTTCATTTTAAATCCGTTTTGAGTGAATCAAATTGCTATAGTTTCATATTGAACTCTATTTTATGAATCTAAACAGAAAAAGTATAGGTTAATAGTCGAAAATATAAGTTACAAGTCATTTTTGTAAAGGTAGTCATTTCAGTCGAAAGAACGACGTCTAGAAGACCATTTTAGAAAACATACTTCCACTTTGAGTTTAACCATGATTTTTGGATATGGTTTCATGTTCATAAGAAAAATAATTTTCCCAGAATAAAAAATTTTAAATCAAAGTTTATCATAGTTTTTAATTAACTAACCCAAAACAGCCTGCGGTGTTACTACGACGGCGTATGTCCGATTTTACAGTGTTCTTCGTGTTTCTAGGTTTTAAATCATTAAGTTAGCATATCATATAGATATAGAACATGTGTTTAGTTGATTTTAAAAGTCAAGTTAGAAGGATTAACTTTTGTTTGCGAACAAGTTTAGAATTAACTAAACTATGTTCTAGTGATTACAAGTTTAAACCTTCGAATAAGATAGCTTTATATGTATGAATCGAATGATGTTATGAACATCATTACTACCTCAAGTTTTCTGGATAAAGCTACTGGAAATGAGAAAAATGGATCTAGCTTCAAAGGATCCTTGGATGGCTTGAAAGTTCTTGAAGCAGAATCATGACACGAAAACAAGTTCAAGTAAGATTTCCACTAGAAATAAGATTGTTATAGTTATAGAAATTGAATCAAAGTTTGAATATGAGTATTACCTTGTATTAGAAAGATATCTTACTGTAAATAATAAAGATTTCTTGAGGTTGGATGATCACTCTACAAGATTGGAAGTAAGCTAGCAAACTTGGAAGTATTCTTGATTTTATGAAACTAGAACTTGTAGAATTTATGAAGAACACTTAGAATTTGAAGATAGAACTTGAGAGAGATTAATTAGATGAAGAAAATTGAATAATAAAAATGTTTGTAGGTGTTTTTGGTCGTTGGTATATGGATTAGATATAAAGGATGTGTAATTTTGTTTACATGTAAATAAGTCATGAATGATTACTCATATTTTTGTAAGTTTATGAGATATTTCATGTTAGTTGCCAAATGATGGTTCCTACATGTGTTAGGTGACTCACATGGGCTGCTAAGAGCTGATCATTGGAGTGTATATACCAATAGTACATACATCTAAAAGCTGTGTATTGTACGAGTACGAATACGAGTGCATACGAGTAGAATTGTTGATGAAACTGAACGAGGATGTAATTGTAAGCATTTTTGTTAAGTAGAAGTATTTTGATAAGTGTCTTGAAGTCTTTCAAAAGTTTATGAATACATATTAAAACACTACATGTATATACATTTTAACTGAGTCGCTAAGTCATCGTTAGTCGTTACATGTAAGTGTTGTTTTGAAACCTTTAGGTTAACGATCTTGTTAAATGTTGTTAACCCATTGTTTATTAAATCAAATGAGATGTTAAATTATTACATTATCATGATATCATGATGTATTAATATATCTTAATATGATTATATATACATTAAATGTTGTTACAACAATAATCGTTACATATATGTCTCGTTTCAAAATCATTTAGTAGTCTTGTTTTTACATATGTAGTTCATTGTTAATATACTTAATGATATGTTTACTTATCATAATATCATGTTAACTATATATATATATCCATATATATGTCATCATATAGTTTTTACAAGTTTTAACGTTCGTGAATCGCCGGTCAACTTGAGTGGTCAATTGTCTATATGAAACCTATTTCAATTAATCAAGTCTTAACAAGTTTGATTGCTTAACATGTTGGAAACACTTAATCATGTAAATAACAATTTCATTTAATATATATATAAACATGGAAAAGTTCGGGTCACTACACTCTCATGGGTCAACATCTCGATTATAGCTTATAAAAATTAAAAACTTTTTACCACCTAGGCCATTAAAACCATTTATGTCATAAAACCTTTAAACAACAAGCATTTTCAAGCTAAGCCAAATGTGCAAATTTCCTTCCCCCCCCCCCCCACACCCCACTTAAGTCATGCTACGTCCTCGTATGCATGTTTAAAAGTTATGTTAGACCAAAGTGAGGAATTTAAACAAGGAGAAAGAAGAAAAAGAACAATATTACCCGGGATTAAAAGCAACTTCCCAATATCATTGTGACAAGTACACCAACTCTCATTTCATCACACAACATGTTCCTTCCATCCAACTTTATTCTTACAAAACAAAAACAAAAGAAAACATAAAAACTAACTAGCCCATTTTCGGAGGGATCCCGCTTTAAACCACCCGATTCCCTCGGGTGGACGAGTTTTGTCTCGTGAGGGCTTGCAGTGAACATACCCACAAAGTTCATTTAACTACTTAAAATAAAATAAGAAAAATAAAATAAGAAAAATAAAATAAGAAAAAGAAAAGAAAAGAAAAGTGTACATGTTATTACAGATGGAGCACAGGACCTGATTAAAATCAGAGAGGCTCATCCCATTCGGTAATGGTGTGGGTTGCTGATAAAACAATGGTGGTGCTACAGATGGTGCGGGTGGATTCACATACTCCACCCCTGGTACAAACCCCGAAGCATAAGTCGTATAATCAATCGGCTCATAATACGGTGTAACTGGCCGATTTTGCAACATATCCTCATACTGATGTCTTCGGTTATCCCTTTCAAAAACATCTTGTTGATATCGCTCAGTCAAGTAAATCTGAGCCCTAGCTGCATCAAGAAGGGAACTCTGTTGCTCCTTCATTCTAGCCCACCTTTGTTCATCCACATGAATATACCTCCTACCTCTACTCGATCCCTCACCTTGAGGGTTATAGTCCGGATCAACCCTATCATAGATATTCTCCAATCCTCATTCAACTCGCTCAAACGAATCCGCAGAATTATAATCTTCTTCCTCCTCAGGAAGATTATCATCATCTACTCCAAAGGTATACCGCTCTAAATAGGTTGGGTTTTCAATTACAAAACCAGCCCCTTGCCTCATAAATTCAAACCCGGGCACCTTTTCCTTTACCTTTTTCATTCATTCCTTTTTTCCCTTGGGATTATTTGAAATCCCTCCATTCCTCCACAAAAAGAATGACAAGAACTGCATATAAGGGATCACCGCCCTTTGCTTCAATTTCTCCCGACACTCCCAAATCCATGTCATCATAACCAATCGCAACGAAGGTACCATTGAATTAGTTACCATGGCATACAACAAAGGTAACTCGTACGTCCTAACTAGCGTAAGATCACTTTTTCTTTGATAGATGTTGTAATTCATCACTATTGACAATATCCTCGGAATAATTTTTAGCTTACTCCTCTCTAGATCAAAGTTTTCAACATCGGGTCGGTCAACATGAAATAGCGTCCTCACCACATGAATATATCTATCAGCCGAAACCTCAAACAACTCTTTGGCAGACGGATAATCGTACCCATCCTTTCCTGCAATTCTTATCCCCGCATCATATGGAAGGTCGGGGTGTGCTAACCGGTTAAAAGTTTCCATCCGCATTGGAATCACAGAATTCCCCACTTTACCCTCCAGGATTAACGTTTGTGGAAAATTATCTCCTGGAATCCATCTCAAAGTTGACAACCAATTAAACACCTGCGTGGGATAAGTCATCTCCCAAGAGCAATCCAACTGTGCACTTTCAAACCCCATTTGAACTGGTTGAAGTACAGCTTCCCAACCACAGTCTATAAACACCTGAAAAACCCCATACTTTCTCCACATGCTTGCAGTTATATACCTTTCACAAAAAGCGTTTCTCAAAAGTTGGTCTTTCTTCTCCGTATACAATCGAACTCGCCATTCATAGGGTAATTCACTTAACCACTTCTTATCCTGCCAATTTGGAGTTCCTCCTTGATTGCCACGGCTTCTTTTAGCCCTGTTCAACATTTTCTGCAATCACACAACTTAACAAAATTGTTAGGACTTAAACAAAACACTTTACATGTCACTGCTCAATATATCATGTTATATACTTTTAGCAATACATGCAAATCCTAACCTCATGCACTAAATCAACACCACAATTTTGTATACTTCATTTAACCACAAGACACTTAATTTGACATGTTATACATTATCATCACTACTAATCAACCCTTTGTTCAAGTAAACCTCATATAACATTGTAACCATCATTCCAACGAAAACTATAAACTTTATTACCTAACATTATTGCATTGACACTTAATAAACACCAATTTAAACACTAAACACTGAAAACACACATTCAAGTCAAATACATTACCAATTTTTCAGTCAAAGTCAACCCTAGTCAACTACTTGGAAGCAATTAACAAGTTTTAACCTAAACTTTCAAATTGATCATGCATACATATCCTACTAACATATCTAAGCACAATTAACAATAGCTAGAACAAAAATAATGCTTAAACATAATTAATTCGGATTAACCCTAGCACATAAACATGAAAATAGCAAAAACCCTAAATTGATAATCAAAAACAATGAAAAACACAAGAATGATGATTACCTTGATGTTAAAACACTTGAATTGAAAGAATACTTGAAGAATTAAACCCACAAATCAAAACCCCCAAACTTAGGTTTTAGCCAAGAACACAAATCAACACCCAATTTGAATGATTTTGTAAGGATTTGGATATTTTTGTGAAGTGTTATGATGAATTGATGATGTTTTAAGCTTCGATTTGGTGTTTAGATGATGAAAATTAGGGTTTAGAGTGATGGTGGTCATGGTTAATGGCTGCACATGAGATATATATATATATATATATATATATATATATATATATATATATATATATATATATATATATATATATATATATATATATATATATATATATATATATATATATATATATATATATATAAATAATTTTTTTCCATTTTAAACCCCTAAAACCGGCACCAGCGAAATCACACTGGCGTAAAATACGCCAGTTTTGGTGTAAAATACGCCAATACAATTTCAGGCGTAAAAATTAGGCGTATTTTTACGCCAAAGATGCAAAAAAATTCTGAGCCACGAGTTACACAGGCGTAAATTACGCCAAAACTGGCGTAAATTACGCCATCACTCAGCTATAAATTTTTTTTTTAATTTTCCATTTTTCACATTCTTTTCGCACAAAACACATTCTTTTCGCACAAAACGTTTTTGGGACTAAAAACCTTGACCCCCTCCCACACTTTGAGCATTACATTATCCTCAATGCACAAAGTTCGAGATAGTCCTTTAAACCAATCCCATTTTAAGCCTCAAAAATGGTATGTTGCCCCGCCAGTATGTACAAAACAAAATAAAAACTTACAGACTTTACAAAGGTGTGCGAATTTTTGATGGAGTCGCGCACTCGACTCCTCTTCCGGATTAGCATTCGTCCGGATCATTGGCCCCGTTGTTGCTAGAGCCGAATCCATCTTCCATACGGAGCGTGATCATGTTATCTTCATCTTTAATTGTCAAAGTCCCCGTATCAAAATCTAGTGACATCTTTGCGGTTGCTAGAAATCCTCGTCCCAATACAATTAGAGTATTTGCATCCGGTTCACAATCCATAATGAAGAAATCTTCCTTATAACCGATACCGTAGATAATGAAAAGAACATCTTCTGCAACCCCGATCGGGTCATCAACCGTTTGATTTCCAAATCGAATACTCGTATTAGTTCAAACCAACTCCCGGATGCCTATTGATTTTGCAATTTTAGTTGGCATCATATTAACACATGCACCCGAATCTAGCAACGCCCTGTAAGTCTTCTTTTTAAATTGACACATAACCGCAAACTCACATGGATCTCTATATTTTATACGAGGCTTAAATTCACATTGCGGTTTAGACTTAACATACTCAACTTCAATTGTCCAACCCTCGTCATCAATGAAAGACGTTTTGGTATTGTTCATGAACTTATCCGTATTCTTTTTACCCCACATACTCTCAAGCGTCTTACGAATCTCTTCTACATCTATATCCGATCCTTTATCTAGCTCCGGTGTTTCCTTAACCGTGTTGACACAAATATTTTCCACTTTGCTTGAATTCTCTTCACTCTTCTCGGAATCCAAGTGTTGATCAAGGCGAATGCCCCCACACTCAACACTTTGACAGTTTGTATACATATCTATCGGGTCATCAACCACATCCTCAACGACCTCCTTACTTGCTCCACTCTCTTCTACCTTAAGTTTAATGCAATAGTCTTCATCGAACTCTCTTTCAACTATGTAGGCCGAAGGGAATCGCATGTTTTTCGAATTACAAAACCTAAAAACTCCATTCCCTCCTTCAAAGGTAATAACTCCCGCCCCCGGGTCTAATTTACCACCCGCAGTTGCAATGAACCCCCTTCCTACTAACAATGGAACATCATGATCTGTTGGCATATCAAAGATGGTGAACGGTACCTCAAGAAAAACACCTTTCACACTAATCATCACATTGCGAACTATTCCAAGTGCCCTACATTTAGTATTGTTTCCAAGCGTGATCTCTGCATCGGATTTCTTCAATTCACATAACGAACATGCACCATGAAAAAGTTGCTTGTACATATCATATGACATTATGTTGATGGAGGATCCCGAATTGGCAATCACTTTAAACTCTCGATGACTACTAACAAAATGAGGTAATACCCCAATGATACTTAACTCGAACAATATCTCCCCCGGATCTTCATCTTGGTAAAGAATCACCGATATACCTCGTGCACTCTCATCTAAAGGCAACTCCTCATGAAGTTTGTCAAAACATTCATCCGAAATAACTTCAGACACCGCATCTTCGGGCGCATCATCAAATCGCCCATCATCTTCCCACATAACATAATCGGGCACATAACTACTACAGATATTTTGATCAAGCCATAAGTCAACACTCTCTTTACTATCCCATTTCCTTGATTCATTCACTCTAATTGTCCTAAGTTGTTGCCTTTGCATAGGTTCAAACCGAATTGTTTCAACTACTCTAGCATTATCAAGCGACAAACCGGAAGTAATTTTCAATCGTTGCCCATTAACTAAGAACGGTTCCCCACCTTTTAGATCTTTTATTTCAATTGCCCCATACGGAGTAACCTTGGTAACCACGTAGGGACCGTTCCACTTACTTCTCAACTTACCCGCAAATAACTTTAGCCTTGAATTAAACAACCACACACTTTGTCCCAATTCAAACGTCCTCCTACTAATTTGCTTATCATGAAATGCTTCTGTTTTCTCTTTGTATATCTTTGAGCTTTCATATGCATCGCATCTCAGTTCTTCTAATGCTGTCAATTCTAACTTTCGCGCATTTCCTGCTTCATCTATATTCATGTTTACCTATTTTATGGCCCACTCTGCACGATGCTCAATTTCAACAGGTAAGTGACATGCCTTCCCATAAACAAGTCAGTAAGGTGAAGTACCAATAGGAGTTTTATAAGCTGTTCGATAAGCCAAAAGCGCATCGTCTAGTCTTAAAGACCAATCTTTACGATTAGGATTTACGGTTTTTTCCAAAATCCTTTTTAATTCCCTATTAGATACTTCCACTTGCCCAATTTTTTGAGGATGGTAAGGCGTAGCAATTCAGTGATTTACCCCATAATCCCTTAAAAGTTTAGCAAAATGGGAGTTCTTAAAGTGTGAACCCCTATCACTAATTATGGCCTTAGGTACACCATGACGACAGAAAATATTTTTCTTAACAAACTTTAGGACAACTTTGTGGTCATTGGTCCGAGTAGCCTCAGCCTCCACCCACTTGGAGACATAATCAATGGCTACTAATATATACTCAAACCCAAAAGACGGGGGGAAAGTGTGATGACCCGGAAATTTCCGATCAAATTTAAACTTTAATCTTTATATTATTCGGACACGATAAGCATAATTGTTAAGTTGAACCTCAAAAATCTTAAAATGTGTTCATACATTCATTTAACCTTGACCAAATTACGACGATTCACGAACCATTAAGTAAATGAATATGATATATATATATATATATATATATATATATATATATATATATATATATATATATATATATATATATATATATATATATATATATATATATATATATATATATATATATGTATGTATGTATGTATATATATATATGTGTGTGTGTATAGATTATAACTTGAAATGTTAACAAAGTATTTAAATGAATAGTACTTTACATGAACATATTTGTTTAATATATTTATCGACGATATTAAAAGATAATATCAAAAGATTGATTTATCAGATACATTGTATGATTACGAGTCTCTATTATGAGGTCCGCGTTGATTTAAGCAATCATTTCTTTTTAACGGTATTTGGAACAAAAGTGACAATTAGCGGGAACTAGACAATGGTTAGTGGAGTTCCTGTTCGTTTTCCTATATAAGCGATTAACTAGTTAACTTTCATATTATTTAGAGAAATTTAATTCGAACTTATATGATTTTAAAATAAATGGTGATCCGAAAATGAGTTTTATAAATTTTAGGCTTACTAAAAATGTATTTAGGATCTATTTATTTAATTTTAGCACTTATTATATTTTACCCAAAATTGAGAGGGGCAATTGATGTAATTTTTATCTAATAATTAATGACCAAATTTTATACCATAATTACTAAAATAAATAAAGATAATTACTGTAATAATTTGGAATTTTTCTGGAGACTTTTATCCGCCACTGATTTTAAATAGTGCACGATACACAGTCCGTGAAAAACTGTCGGTAGAAAGGAACAAATATTACGGATGCTGAACTGTTATCAATATGCACATTGTGATTCATTAACAATTATTATTATATTATTTATATTATTATATATATTTATGGTACCATGAGTTGAATGATTAAAACACTGTTTTTGTTTTGCAATTGATTCCTTACAGGGTATTATAAGATATACATTATTTATGCACATATTGCATTCCATGAACCAATCCATAGTTCAACCATCGATCACCACACACACCCATCACTAGTTTCTTTGTTTATTTCTATTTAACTTTCTTCCATTCTTTATATTACTCTCTCTTAATTTCCATTTTCTGCAATTCTAATTTTAAGAGCATTAACATGTGATTTAGTAGTATAGTAGTACAAACGAAGGACCAAGATATAATCGAACAACATTCGTTTGAAACTAAATTGACCATTACACAAACCCACCTTGATCACCATCTTCACCTAAACGAGCACCCACTTTAAAACTGATGACCACCATCTAAACCCACCACCTTTAACCACAACGATAACCACCACTTGTTTTCTCTTCCTCATCTAGTACAATAACCCACATCACCTTGCTAATTTGTTACTACTACAACAATATGCTTTTTACTTTTATTTTTGAGTTTGATTAACACCAAACCATCATCACATTCTTGTTAAAATAACAACCATTTGAGCCACTTGCTACGTTCCATCTATTATTATTACCATATCCTTACTACATCCAAATGACACCACTTTCATCAAATCATGTTATAATACACATGATTCTGTTAAGTTGTAACTCATAACCCAATAATCCACTTGTTCTAAATTATTCAACGAAACCTCAAAATACCTTCGATTACTAATAATAACACAACCATCATCATTGATTATCATTGAACATAACCGAACACCCTTGTGGTCGATCACCCGTTACAAACCCACTTCACAACTTTAGAGCCGCCACCCACAACCTCAAACAACCCAACACCCACTCACCACCATCTCCTCATCACCGACCACCATAATCACAACCACCACAGTCCACCGGTTACCACAGTGAACCACCGGCCACCATCACGTCCATCTCTCTCTCTTATTATATTTTTTTCTGTCTTTCTTAATAACCGAATCACCACCACAGTAGAACCTTTTCAGCTGCAACCATTATTCCATATTTCTGTTTTGGTCGAGAACACCATCCGTTTGCTTCTATCTGTTTCATTCCCACGAAGCCACCTAAACCCACCACCATTATTGTGATACCCGCTACTATTTGAATTGTTATGTTGCTATTACAATAAAAAAAATGATGAATAGAAGAAAATTGATGATGAGGATTGAGCAATGATGACCTACGACTATTTTTTTTTCCTTCTTGATGGTGGCGGCTGTCGAAGATCAAAATTGCCGGAAGAAAATATAAATCATTTTAATTAATAAAACAACTTGAGACTAATTGATCTATTTTGGGTATTGGGTCGTGTAAGTGTTTTGTTGTTGGGCCGAGTTTAAGTTGGGCCAAGTGTAGTTTATCTGTTGGACCGAAATTAAGGAGGAAGATGAAGCTGGAAACGTAACAAACTAGTTAGATAAAAACGGGTTGCAGTTTAATCAGAAAAACTGATTTGGTGGAGTGGTTGTGGGTGTTGTCGAGTGTCCGAGAGGTCATGGGTTCGAGTCTCGTATGGAGCAAAGTTTTTTTTTGAAAAGGCTTCAATAGGGGTATACACTCTTAATTTCATTCCTATGATCATTATTATTAGTAATTATTATTATTATTATTATTATTATTATTATTATTATTATTATTATTATTATTATTATTATTATTATTATTATTATTATTATTATTATTATTCATTAATATTAAATGCTAATATTATTAATTATTATTAGTATTATAATTATTATTATTATTACCATGATTATAAGTAATATAACTATTATTATTATAATTATTAACAAAATAATACAACTTATTAGTATTTTCGTAAATATTAGTATTTGTACCATTTTTAGTACTATTATTACTATTATTATTAACTCAAGTATTATTATCATTATTAGTATTGTTATTATTAAAACTTGTTATCACTTTTATAAAAATTGTTATTTTGTTATCATTACAACTATATAATTATTATTATTATTATCATTGTTACTGCTAATAACATTATTATTATTATTATTATTATTATTATTATTATTATTATTATTATTATTATTATTATTATTACTATGATTCTTATTATAATTATTATATGTAATGTTATTTTTATATATATATATATTATCATTACTACCAAATACAACTATTATTAATATTATTACTTATAAGTAATATTCCATAAAAGCAAGAAATTATTTATATTAACAATTTTATTATAAATATTCACACATAACAAATTAAGCACTTTTACAATATATATATATATATATATATATATATATATATATATATATATATATATATATATATATATATATATATATATATATATATATATATATATATATATATATATATATATATATATATATATATATATATATATATATATATATATATATATATATATATAATAACCAATTTTAAACATATATACAAATTAAATATATACTATATAAGGTTATACTATATGAAATTGCTCAATTACAAATATATGTATTAATAAATATATGAATAATATAGGTTCGTGAATCCGAGACCAATCTTACACTTGTTCAATGTCGTTATATGTATTTTTACTACAAAATACAGTACGGTGAGTTTTATTTACTCCCCTTTTACTCTTTACATTTTTGGGGCTGAGAATACATGCAAATGTTTTATTAACTGTTTTACAATAATTATATGCGTGAGTTTCATTTGATTCCCTTTTTACTCTTTACATTTTTGGGACTGAGAATACATGCGCTTTTATAAATGTTTGACGCAATAGACACAAGTACCTTAACTGCATTCTATGATAGAATTATCTGGGATTGGGGTTGATTATTATGACACGCATTAGCCCCCAGTTTCCGTTAGAGCGTATGAGCTCCCGAGCCAGGTGGATGGTTTATAATTTATGACATTTTGGCACCGGTTGTCCTATATTTTATAAACATGTGTTCAGCCGTGGGGTGTAAACACCGGCACAGAGGTTCTATATTTTGAAGGCACATGTATTCAGCCGTGGGGTGAAAGACCGGCACAGATGGTTACTATTATATTTTGAATCCTCACCAGGTGTTCTTCATATGAAAGATATTTTTTTTTGTGTAGTTGGAATGGGACTTCTGCACGTTTTATAATATTTAAAATCTTGTGGTCTATTAAAATGATGAAAATGAAATGATTACTATAAACTAATGAACTCACCAACCTTTTGGTTGACACTTGAAAGCATGTTTATTCTCAGGTTTGAAAGAAATCTTCTGCTGTGCATTAGCTCATTTTAAGGATATTACTTGGAGTCATTCATGACATTTTTCAAAAGACGTTGCATTCGAGTCGTTGAAGTTCATTAGAGATTATTATTAAATAAATGACGGATTAGGTCATTTATAGTTGGATATTATGAAATGGTATGCATACCTGTCAACTTTCAATGAAATGAAAGTTTGTCTTTTAAAAACGAATGCAATGTTTGTAAAATGTATCATTTAGAGGTCAAGTACCTCGCGATGTAATCAACTATTATGAATCATTTATAATCAATATGGACTTCGTCTGGATGGATTAGGACGGGGCGTCACAGTTGGTATCAGAGCGGTGGTCGTAGCGAACCAGGTCGACATTAGTGTGTCTAACTAGGAGTTGTTAGGATGCATTAGTTAAGTCTGGACTTCGACCTAGTAGTTGTTAGGTTATATTAATGAGTTTGGACTTCAACCTGGTTTGCATGTCAAAAGTTTTGCTTATCATTCTTGTCAAAAATTATCTGCTTATCATTCTTAGTCTACACACATCTTACTGCATTGATTGCATGAATAGTGTATAGCTAAAATTCATATCTCAGCGTATCTGCTAATTCATATCTTAGCGTATCTGTTACTGAAGAATTTATCTGACACGTTTCCTTAATTCCCTTCGTAATCTATGGGATCTTCTGTCCTATGTATAGGTATTCTATGTAATTAGAATATTATCCGATATCCGAAAATCATTTCATATCGAAAAATCCTTTATTCAATCGTACGCAATAGAACTCACAACTAGTTCAAGTCTCTCGGATTCCGATATGGAGTCCCACTCCAGCTCCGAAAGCAGCGTCACCAGAATGACTCAATCAATCAGCCATCCCCAATTCATCTGATGAGTTCGTAGTTGACTCAATCAACGGAGACGCGAAGAAGGCGATTCCTTTCACCAACCGAATTCACCTTTTGGCGAAGAACCTGAATCACTTACTGATGAACCTGTTCGAAACACCATTTTCACCCTCATTCTCTGAATATCTTGCTATGATTATATACTATCTCAAATTCAAAACCTTATTCTCTCGCCCGTTCCTATCGACAATCATCCCGGAGTAATAAGTCAACGAACTTCGCGCTCGAGTAATCAATGTGGAGAATATGGTGCAAAACTTACCAGCTTCAGTAACATCAACAGTACCACCATCACCAACAATAACATCCGCATCTCAAGCCTCAACATCACAATCTGTTCCACAAACATCAACATCATACGAACCATGGATACCAAGGAGTACTAACAACAATTAACAATGAAGTATTCAACCATAACTTTATTAATATTCTGCTAAGAATATGTGGATCCTAATAATTAACGATGAAGTATTGATCCATAACTTCATTAATATTCTGTGAAGAATATGTGGATCCTAATAGTTTTAGAGATTACTTATTCTAGCTCACATCAAAAATCAAATGAGTCTAATATTATGTTGACTCATTAACTCCATAATTACATCTGAAGAAAATATATATGTATATATATTTTCATAAAGATTGTGATTAAAAACTTTTTTGTACAAACTGTTAATGATTAAAATATTTTAACGGGTAGGTAATACCCGAGGAATATTTAGTTTTCACATTAATAAGTACACTGTACATTCTTCAAATCTGATTCAACAGTCATTCCATATCCTACTTACATCCACAGATGTATGAATCCGTTCACCACAGAATAACCATTTCCATTCAAATTTTATATTTGAATTTTGACCTATCAGAATCCAACAAGTGGCATAATGAAGGAAACATTTGACGGGATAAAATTTGTTAGAAACAAACAAATTAACTATGAGAAATTTTGTTAAGAATCCACGCTAAAAAAATCCTAGCTAACTGTTCTTAGCTAACTGTGATAATCAACTGAGGACTACCAACAGTGGACAATTAAAATGAATTAAAATATTGATTATAACAGATGAAACTAAACACATTTTTAAGTTTGCCACTTGATTTCATCTTAAACCTCATTTGTATCTTGACGATTACAATCTTCATTCAAATCTTTCATGATTCTTGAAAATACCTCAATAGAGAAGATGAACCCACCGCACTTCATCTACGGAAGGAAAGATTGATGCATATAGTTATACACCTGAAAACACTCGAAACCTGAGGAAACGTTTAACACGTATCTGTGCTAGCTCCTTTGTCATTGTTATTTCCGAAAATAACAACGCAATTTCTTTTCAAAGTAGCCAGTTTTGTCACAGCTCCAGCAAGTCCACTTTGACTTTTCAGTCGGACTAGTCTTATTATAACCTCGATAGATACGTTGCCCTTTCGCCATTATTACTGGGGAATCTTTTATATCTCGCCACATTAGTAGTAAAATTATCAGCAACTTCATTACTCATTGACTTAAGTCTCTCCGAGGAATCATTATATTTGTTCATTAAAACCCTATCATATACTTATTCGCATCTTATAACGAGAGTTGTCATATCAATTACTGAGAATTAGCAATCAGTATTATGAAATCTCTCAGCGTTTCTACATCAACAGTTATATGTACACATATAACATTTATCTCTTAGAATTATGATCTTTCAATTCTGAAATTCCTGAAAAGTCATCTAGCTTACGAATCAGATCTCTGAGTTTTGAAAAAGCTGATGAAGCAGTGAAAACTGAAGACTGCCTTAACAGTCAAAAGTTTGATGATAAAGAATGGAGTGATGGAAACTCAATGGAAAATTTTGTACTGGAAAACGAATTGAACAAACCAGGAAGGAGACTCTGAACAAATCACAAGGACTAAACTTGTACATAAAGAATCCTGATGATTCTATTTCTGATGAAATCTTTAGCAAATACCTTGCTCTTTAATCGCTCTAAATCATCGTGAATGAATTTCTTCATCCCAATTTGATTCTGATATCCTAAGATATCATCGTACCTTTCTTTATTAATATCCTCAATATTTCTGAAGATATCTTTATAAATATTCTCGTTCGATATTAATTATCTCTCTGCGCTATCTGTATTTTATCATAAAAGGAAACTGTTTTAGTTTCTATATTCTGTGAACCTTCGAATTTAAAATATGAATGGTTTGAAGTAGTGTTGGGAACTGATGAATGAGTTAGTATAATATAATGACACTTGATCAACGTGATTATATTACAGTAATTCATGTTGAGTTTCTAATTGAACGTGATGATTCACAGAACATACCATCATCATGTGCCATTTGCACGACTCTTGCATTCTACTCAATCTCCAAATATATTAAGAACATATCTTCTTGATAGTTCTATCTTTCCGGATATTCTGGTAATTTGCCAAATCAAGATCGTATTATTACAATTTCTTTCTTAGAACATTAACTAAGTTCATTTCAAAATCCATACCTACGAATTCCGGACCATTATTCGCTTGACTTGAAGTCGGGAAGAGGAGACAAAAGTATGGAACTCTTGAATATAAAAGAAAATATAAACACATAAATTACAAACCGTGCATATCAATACGTATTGCCACGTAAAGGCACGGGAAAATTAAAAGCACTATAACCCCAAGGTAATAGTAGAAGTAAATAAAATCCTCTGGTGGTAGATGAAAGAGAAGAATAACAGATATAAAAGTTAAGAGTATATCAAGGATCAGAATGGGATGGAGCATATTGACGAATGTTTTAAAGTATGAATTAAGGAGAGAGAATAGAAGGTGTGAGATTTGGAGAATAAGGAAACAAAGGAGGTGGATTTATAATAAAAGTCCGACAGAGAAATCGAAACAGATTATTGCATTTAATTAAAGAAGATTCTAATTTCCTAAATCATCGAAGAACCAAATCTTATTATGGAGATTTTCTTTAAATCCCTTGAATTCCAGCAAATCAACCATAACTACGTCACCAGTTAAAACGAATATACATTTATTCATTTTACACTCTTGCGATAACTTCACTTATACTCTTCGCGTAATCAAATTGTTTTATCTATATTATTCAATGATGATAAAACTCTATTTATCAACTCATATTCGTCATGAAAACATTTTTATAGTTAGCCATGACGACCTCGATCAATTTTCGGGATGAAATTTCTTTAACGGATAGGTACTGTGATGACCCGGAAATTTCTGATCAAATTTAAACTTTAATCTTTATATTATTCCGAAATGATAAGCAAAGTTGTTAAGTTGAACCTCAAAAATCTTAAAATATGTTCATACATTCATTTAACCTTGACCAAATTACGACGATTCACGAACCATTAAGTAAATGAATATGATTATATATATATATATATATATATATATATATATATATATATATATATATATATATATATATATATATGTGTGTGTGTGTGTGTGTGTGTGTGTGTGTAGATTATAACTTGAAATGTTAACAAAGTATTTAAATGAATAGTACTTTACATGAACATATTTGTTTAATATATTTATCGACGAGATTAAAAGATAATATCAAGATATTGATTTATCAGATACATTGTATGATTATGAGTCTCTATTATAAGGTCCGCGTTGATTTGAGCAATCATTTCTTTTTAACGGTATTCGGAACAAAAGTGACAATTAGCGGGAACTAGGCAATGGTTAGTGGAGTTCCTGTTCGTTTTCCTATATAGGCGATTAACTAGTTAACTTTCATATTATTTAGAGAAGTTTAATTCGAACTTATATGATTTTAAAATAAATGGTGATCCAAAAATGAGTTTTATAAATTTTAGGCTTACTAAAAATGTATTTAGGATCTAGTTATTTAATTTTAGCACTTTTTATATTTTACCCAAAATTAAGAGGGGCAATTGATGTAATTTTTATTTAATAATTAATGGCCAAATTTTATACCATAATTACTAAAATAAATAAAGATAATTACTGTAAAAATTTGGGATTTTTCTGGAGACTTTTATCCAACACTGATTTTAAATAGTGCACGATACACAGTCCGTGAAAAACTGTCGGTAGAAAGGAACAAATGTTACGGATGCTGAACTGTTATCAATATGCACATTGTGATTCATTAACATTTATTATTATATTATTTATATTATTATATATATTTATGGTACCATGAGTTGAATGATTAAAACACTGTTTTTGTTTTGCAATTGATTCCTTACAGGGTATTATAAGATATACATTATTTATGCACATATTGCATTCCATGAACCAATCCATAGTTCAACCATCGATCACCACACACACCCACCACTAGTTTCTTTGTTTCTTTCTATTTAACTTTCTTCCATTCTTTATATTACTCTCTCTTAATTTCTATTTTCTGCAATTCTAATTTTAAGAGCATTAACATGTGATTTAGTAGTATAGTAGTACAAACGTAGGACCAAGATATAATTGAACAACATTCATTTGAAACTAAATTGACCATTACACAAACCCACCTTGATCACCATCTTCACCTAAACGAGCACCCACTTCAAAACCGATGACCACCATCTAAACCCACCATCTTTAACCGCAATGACAACCACCACTTGTTTTCTCTTCCTCATCTAATACAATAACCCACATCACCTTGCGAATTTGTTACTACTACAACAATATGCTTTTACTATTATTTTTGAGTTTGATTAACACCAAACCATCATCACATTCTTGTTAAAACATCAACCATTTGAGCCACTTGCTACGTTCCATCTATTATTATTACCATATCCTTACTACATCCAAATGACAACACTTTCATCAAATCATGTTATAACACACATGATTCGGTTAAGTTGCAACTCATAACCCAATAATCCACTTGTTCTAAATTATTCAACGAAAACTCAAAATACCTTCGATTACTAATAATAACACAACCATCATCATTGATTATCATTGAACATAACCGAACACCCTTGTGGTCGATCACCCGTTACAAACCCACTTCACAACTTTAGAGCCGCCACCCACAACCTCAAACAACCCAACACCAACTCGCCACCATCTCCTCATCATCGACCACCATAATCACAACCACCACAGTCCACCGGTTACCACAGTGAACCACCGGCCACCATCACGTCCATCTCTCTCTCTTATTATATTTTTTCTGTCTTTCTTAATAACCGAATCACCACCATAGTAGAACCTTTTCAGCTGCAACCATTATTCCATATTTCTTTTTTGGTTTAGAACACCATCCGTTTGCTTCTATATGTTTCATTCCCACGAAGCCACCTAAACCCACCACCATTATTGTGATACCCGCTACTATTTGAATCGTTATGTTGCTATTACGATAAAAAAAAATGATGAATAGAAGAAGATTGATGATGAGGATTGAGCAATGATGACCTGCGACTATTTTTTTTCCTTCTTGATGGTGGCGGCTGTCGAAGATCAAAATGCCGGAAGAAAATATAAATCATTTTTATTAACAAAACAACTTGAGACTAATTGATCTATTTTGGGTATTGGGTCGTGTAAGTGTTTTGTTGTTGGGCCGAGTTTAAGTTGGGCCAAGTGTTGTTTATCTGTTGGACCGAAATTAAGGAGGAAGATGAAGCTGGAAACGTAACAAACTAGTTAGATAAAAACGGGTAGCAGTTTAATCAGAAAAACTGATTTGGTGGAGTGGTCGTGGGTGTTGTCTGGTGTCCGAGAGGTCATGGGTTCGAGTCTCGTATGGAGCAAAGTTTTTTTTGAAAAGGCTTCAATAGGGGTATACACTCTTAATTTCATTCCTATGATCATTATTATTAGTAATTATTATTATTATTATTATTATTATTATTATTATTATTATTATTATTATTATTATTATTATTATTATTATTATTATTATTCATTAATGTTAAATGCTAATATTATTAATTATTATTAGTATTATAATTATTATTATTATTACCATGATTATAAGTTATATAACTATTATTATTATTATTATTATTATTATTATTATTATTAACAAAATAATACAACTTATTAGTATTTTTGTAAATATTAGTATTTGTACCATTTTTAGTACTATTATTACTATTATTATTAACTCAAGTATTATTATCATTATTAGTATTGTTATTATTTAAACTTATTATCACTTTTATAAAAATTGTTATTTTGTTATCATTACAACTATATAATTATTATTATTATTATCATTGTTACTGCTAATAACATTATTATTATTATTATTATTATTATTATTATTATTATTATTATTATTATTATTATTATTATTATTATTATTATTATTATTATTATTATTATTATTATTATTATTATTATTACTATGATTCTTATTATAATTATTATATGTAATGTTATTTTTTTTATATATATTATCATTACTACCAAATACAACTATTATTAATATTATTACTTATAAGTAATATTCCATAAAAGCAAGAAATAATTTATATTAACAATTTTATTATAAATATTCACACATAACAAATTAAGCACTTTCAGAATATATATATATATATATATATATATATATATATATATAAATAATAACCATTTTTAAACATATATACAAATTAAATATATACTATATAAGGTTATACTATATGAAATTGCTCAATTACAAATATATGTATTAATAAATATATGAATAATATAGGTTCGTGAATCCGAGGCCAACCTTACACTTGTTCAATGTCGTTATATGTATTTTTACTACAAAATACAGTATGGTGAGTTTCATTTACTCCCCTTTTACTCTTTACATTTTTGGGGCTGAGAATACATGCAAATGTTTTATTAACTGTTTTACAATAATTATATGCGTGAGTTTCATTTGATTCCCTTTTTACTCTTTACATTTTTGGGACTAAGAATACATGTGCTTTTATAAATGTTTGACGCAATAGACACAAGTACCTTAACTGCATTCTATGATAAAATTATCTGAGATTGGGGTTGATTATTATGACACACATTAGCCCCCGGTTTCCGTTAGAGCGTATGAGCTCCCGAGCCGGGTGGATGGTTTATTATTTATGACATTTTAGCTCCGGTTGTCCTATATTTTATAAACATGTGTTCAGCCGTGGGGTGTAAAGACCGGTACAGATGGTTACTATTATATTTTGAATCCTCACCAGGTGTTCTTCATATGAAAGATATTTTTTTTGTGCAGTTGGAATGGGACTTCTGCACGTTTTATAATATTTAAAATCTTGTGGTCTATTAAAATGATGAAAATGAAATGATAACTATAAACTAATGAACTCACCAACCTTTTGGTTGACACTTGAAAGCATGTTTATTCTCAGGTTTGAAAGAAATCTTCCGCTGTGCATTAGCTCATTTTAAGGATATTACTTGGAGTCATTCATGACATTTTTCAAAAGACATTGCATTCGAGTCGTTGAAGTTCATTAGAGATTATTATTAAGTAAATGACGGATTAGGTCATTTATAGTTGGATATTATGAAATGGTATGCATACCTGTCAACTTTCGATGAAATGAAAGTTTGTCTTTTAAAAACGAATGCAATGTTTGTAAAATGTATCATTTAGAGGTCAAGTACCTCGCGATGTAATCAACTATTATGAATCGTTTATAATCAATATGGACTTCGTCCGGATGGATTAGGACGGGGCGTCACAGAAAGGGTCCCATAAAGTCTATGCCCCAAACGTCAAAAATTTCGCAAACCAAAATAGGGTTCATGGGCATTTCATTACGTTTATAGATTCCCCCCATTCTTTGACACCTAGCACAATTTTTAACATACTCACATGCATCTTTAAAAATAGTAGGCCAAAAGAAACCTGAGTCGAGTACTTTGTACCCGGTTTTCTTGACTCCGTAGTGTCCTCCACATGCGAAAGTATGACAATGAACTAGAATGTCCTTATGCTCATCTTCCGCCACACATCTTCTTATGATTTGCTCGGGTCCAATTCGGTAAAGAACCGGGTCCTCCCAAATATAATGCTTAACCTGCGATAAAAAGTAATCCCTCTTGTGCTTGTTCCAATGCTCCGGTATCTTGTTAGTCACCAAATAATTAACAATATGTGCGAACTAAGGTACCTGCACAACACTAAACAAACACTCGTCCGGGAAATTTTCCTGGATTGGTTTAGCAGGGTCAAACGGTGGCGGGGGTATCCTAGATAAATGGTCAGCTACCACATTTTCTATACCCTTTTTATCTCTTATTTTCAAATCAAACTCTTGTAGCAATAAAATCCACCTAATAAATCTAGGCTTAGACTCTTTCTTCTCAAGCAAGTGCCTTAAGGCACTATGGTCCGAAAAGACAACTACCTTAGACCCCCACAAGTATGATCTAAATTTGTCTAAGGCAAACACTACCGCTAATAATTCCTTCTCGGTTGTGGTATAGTTCACTTGGGCATCCGAGAACGTCTTACTAGCATAATAGATAACAACCGGTTTCCTATCAACTCTTTGACCCAAAACAGCCCCAGCCGCAAAAACACTAGCATCGCACATAATTTCAAATGGTTTGGTCCAATCGGGTGATTGCAAAATGGGTGCTTCGGTCAACTTACGCTTAAGGGTATTGAATGCTTCCTTACATTGGTCATCAAAGTCAAAAGGTGCGTCTTTTACTAACAAATTACACAATAGTTTAGAAATAACGCTAAAATCCTTGATAAACCTACGATAGAAACCCGCATACCCCAAAAACGATCTTACCCCCTTAACATTGGTCGGTGGAGGTAACGTAGCAATAAGTTGAACTTTTACCCTATCTACTTCAAATCCCCATTCGGACACAATGTGTCCCAAAAACCACCCCTTCCCTTACCATAAAGTGGCTCTTTTCCCAACTAAGGACAAGGTTGGTCTCGGTACATCTTTTTAAAACTTTTTCCAACATATTCAAACACTACTCAAAAGACTTGCCAAATATTGAAAAATCATCCATGAAAATTTCTAAAGACTCGCCTATAAACTCTGAGAAAATACTCATCATACACCTTTGAAAGGTAGCATGTGCATTACATAAACTAAAAGGCATTCGTCTAAAAGCATAAGTTCCATAAGGACAAGTAAAAGTCATTTTTTCTTGGTCATTAGGGTGAATAGGTATTTGGTTGTATCCCGAATACCCATCTAAGAAACAATAAAATTTCTGACCTGACAACTTTTCGATGATTTGATCAATAAAAGGCAAGGGAAAGTGATCCTTTGAAGTTGCAGCGTTTAGCTTCCTGTAATCAATACATACCCACCAACCCGTCACGGGACCGGTTGTGATCTTTTCACCTTCCTCAGTTTCCATAACCGTTATCCCAGCTTTCTTTGGCACTGTTTGCGTGGGGCTTACCCACTGACTGTGTGAAATAAGGAAAATAATCCCCGCATCTAACCACTTGAGAACTTCCTTCTTTACAACCTCCTGCATGTTCGGGTTTAACCTGCATTGTGTATCACGAGCAGGTTTAACCTCCGGATCTGTAACTATCCTATGCATACACACTGAGGGACTTATCCCTTTCAAATCAGCTATAGTCCATCCTATTGCTACCTTGTACTTATGAAGTACTTCTATTAAAGCTTTTTCCTGCACACCTGTCAAATCTGAAGCAATAATAACTGGCAAAGTGCCGTTAGTACCCAAAAATGCATACTTCAAATGAGAAGGTAAGTTTTTTAACTCAAGAGTCGGTGGTGACTCTAGTGAAGGTCTCGTATTAGTATCAATGGATTTAGGTAGTGGCTCATATTTATGAGTCCACGGTGGCAACCTAGCATCCATTGTACTTGCTACTGCTAATTCTACTGCCTTGATCTCTTCACACTCAACATCCTCTTCATCACCTAAGCATAATATTTCTACTGGGTCGTTGGTTATTAGGTGCGAAGTATGTTTTTCCACTAATTCATCAATCACATCTATCCAATAGCATTCATGGACATTCGGTGTATGAAGAGAATTAAAGATATTAATCCTCATCTTGCGATTACCGAAAGATATGTCCATAGCACCCGTTCGACAATTAATGTAAGCATTAATGGTGGCCAAGAACAGGCGTCCCAAGATTATAGTGGGTTGGGCATCCCTATTCCTAGGTTCAATATCCATAACAACAAAGTCAACTGGGTAATAGAAATCCTCCACTTTTACTATTACATCTTCTAATATCCCCCTAGGCGTTTTAATTGATTGGTCCGCTAGTTGAATAATTATGACGGTTCTTTTCATTAGGCCCAATTCAAATCGGTCAACTAGACAAAAAAGTAAAATATTGATGCTAGCTCCTAGGTCCAACAACGCCTTTTTCACATTCACATTTCCTACAGTCACAGCTATCAATGGGGTCCCTGGGTCCTTAAACTTAGGTGGAAGTGTACCTGAAACAACATCACTTAGGTGCTCGGTTAGTTCCACCTTTTTAGGTAAAGTCGCCCTTTGCTTCCTCTTTTCAGTGCAAATGTCCGTTAAAAATTTAGCATAAGACGGGACTTGCCTAATAGCATCGAGAAGGGGCAAATTTATCTTAACCTGTTTAAATGTTTCCCACATGTCCTCTGGTTGTGGTCCCTTTTTCCCATAAGGGAATTGGTTTGGGGACTCTAAGGCCTTGGGAAATGGGACGGTTTTTGATTCCGTCTCCGCTTCCCCGGTCTCATTAACGATTGGTTCGGTCTTTTTCACCCCCTCCCCATGGTTATCATTTTCACTTACCTCTTCCTCGCCAAGAACAATAGGAGACTTACTTGACTCTTGTTACACTACCTCTTTTTCACCAACCTTATTGTCATACTTCTTTCCACTTCTCAAGGTACCTACCATGTTAACACTATGCCCTTTTCCTTGCTCCTTATGATTCGGATTTAGAACCGTGTAGTTTGGGATTGTACCTGGTTCCCTATTTCCCTTACTTTCCGCTACATTATCGATCTCCTTAGCCAATGCACCAATCGACTTATTTTGCACTTATATCATTTTTCGCATTTCGGAGATGAACGCATCCATCTTAGCATCCGAGCTAGATGGTTGATTGGATGAAGTACTGTTTTAGTTTTGGTTTTGGTTTTGGCCTTGATTTTGGTAATTGTTTTGGTTTTGGTTGCGGTTGTTGGGATAAGGGTTTTGATAGTTCCTTTGATAGTTGCCTTGATTCTGAAAATTACCCTGGTTTTGGAAGTTGTTTTGTGGTCTAACTTGGTTCCCTTGGTTAGCATTCAGAGCGTTGTTGTTGCTCCAACTGAAATTAGGATGATTTCTCCAACCAGGATTATATGTGTTGGAGTATGGATCAAATCTTCATCCCTGAACCTCGTTAACTTGTTATTCCACCATTTGCTGATTTACCGATGGAATCCCATTTCTGCATCTGTATGCAAAGTGAGAAGGATCTCCACAAATCTCACACACTTCCTGAACCTGGAAACATTACAAGCAAGACCTTGGTTTGGGTTGTTAAATATAAGCATTTTCAAATCATTTAATTCTTGCTCTAAGTTCCTAGATGAGCTTCCCGAGTCAGAAACATGATTTACTCGGGAGGTACTAGGTTGTTTACGATTAACCGAAGCTTAGGTTTTTGAACCCTTGCTTAACTGTTCAAAGAATGTCTACTCGTCATCACTAGACCGAGTTAAAAACGCCCCACCACTAGCTGCTAAAAGAAACTGCCTGTTTTGGGAATCTAAACTATCATAAAAAACTTTAACCAATTCCCACTTGGGTATTTCATGATGCGGGCATGCCCTAAGTAACTCCTTCAAACGTTCATACGCTTCATGAAATAATTCACCCGGTAATTGTTTAAAAGATTTTATTTGCGTACGCATGTCTGAAGTTTTACTTATGGGGTAAAATTCCTCTAAAAATCATTTTTTCATCTCCGCCCAAGTATTAATACTCCGGGCGGGCAAGGAGAGAAACCATCTTTTTGCCTTATCCTTAAGTAAATAAGGGAATAATCGAAGACGTACCTCATCATCAGTGAAACCGTTTACCAGATTAGTAGCACATATCTCGTTAAATTCAGTAATGTGTTCATATGGTTCCTCGTTAGCCATACCTCGGTAGGTTGGCAAGATCGAAATGAGTTGAGGTCGGACCTCAAATCGTCGGTTGTTTCCTCCTGGCGGTGCAGGATAAAGAATGGGTGAATGATCCTCAAAATCACCCGATTGGTAGTAGGTGTCTACTCCTCTTGGTTGTTCGACCATCTCGTCTCGTTGATCAAAAACTTCCTCTTCAGTATCGGAATCTGATTTAGGAGAGTTTGGTGGAATAATCGGATGTGACTCTAACTATGTTTGAGTGGATGCTGAAGCTGAAATGTTCCGTTCATATTGATTATAAACGTTCCATATTAATTGATTTCGTCGCGAGGTTTTGACCTCTATATGAGATGTTTTTCAAAGACTGCATTCATTTTTAAAACAATCATAACCTTTATTTTATCGATAAAGGTTTAAAAAGCATTACGTAGATTATCAAATAATGATAATCTAAAATATACCATTTACACACGACCATTATATAATGGTTTACAATAAGAACATATTACATCAAAAATAAGTTTCTTGAATGCAGTTTTTACATAATATCATACAAGCATGGACTCCAAATCTTGTCCTTATTTTAGTATGCAACAGCGGAAGCTCTTAATAATCACCTGAGAATAAACATGCTTAAAATATCAACAAAAATGTTGGTGAGTTATAGGTTTATCCTATATATTATCAAATCATAATAATAGACCACAAGATTTTATATTTCAATATACATCCCATACATAGAGATAAAATTCATTCATATGGTGAACACCTGGTAACCGACATTAACAAGATGCATATAAGAATATCCCCTATCATTCCGGTAAATCCTTCGGACATGATAAAAACGAATTCGAAGTACTAAAGCATCCGGTACTTTGGATGGGGTTCGTTAGGCCCAATAGATCTATCTTTAGGACCAATAGGTACTTTGGATGGGGTTCATATTGAACTCTATTTTATGAATCTAAACAGAATAAGTATAGGTTTATAGTCAGAAATATAAGTTACAAGTCATTTTTGTAAGAGGTAGTCATTTAAGTCGAAAGAACGACGTCTTGATGACCATTTTGAAAAACATACTTCCACTTTGAGTTTAACGATGATTTTTGGATATAGTTTCATGTTCATAAGAAAAATCATTTCTCAGAAGAACAACTTTTAAATCAAAGTTTATCATAGTTTTTAATTATCAAACCCAACACAGCCCGCGGTGTTACTACGACGGCATATGTCCGGTTTTACGGTGTTTTTAGTGTTTCCAGGTTTTAAATCATTAAGTTAGCATATCATATAGATATATAACATGTGTTTAGTTGATTTTAAAAGTCAAGTTAGAAGGATTAACTTTTGTTTGCGAACAAGTTTAGAATTAACTAAACTATGTTCTAGTGATTTCAAGTTTAAATCTTCGAATAAGATAGCTTTATATGTATGAATCGAATGATGTTATGAACATAATTAATACCTCAAGTTTTGTGGATAAATCTACTGGAAAAGATACAAATGGATCTAGCTTCAAAGGATCTTGGATGGCTTGAAAGTTCTTGAAGTAGAATCATGACACGAAAACAAGTTCAAGTAAGATTTCCACTCGAAATAAGATTGTTATAGTTATAGAAATTGAATCAAAGTTTGAATATGAGTATTACCTTGTATTAGAAAGATATCTTACTGTAAATAAGAAAGATTTCTTAAGGTTGGATGATCACTCTACAAGATTGGAAGTAAGCTAGCAAACTTGGAAGTATTCTTGATTTTATGAAACTAGAACTTGTAGAATTTATGAAGAACACTTAGAACTTGAAGATAGAACTTGAGAGAGATTAATTAGATGAATAAAATTGAAGAATGAAAGTGTTTGTAGGTGTTTTTGTTCGTTGGTATATGGATTAGATATAAAGGATGTGTAATTTTGTTTACATGTAAATAAGTCATGAATGATTACTCATATTTTTATAATTTTATGAGATATTTCATGATAGTTGCCAAATGATGGTTCCCACATGTTTTAGGTGACTCACATGGGCTGCTAAGATCTAATCATTGGAGTGTATATACCAATAGTACATACATCTAAAAGTTGTGTATTGTACGAGTACGAATACGGGTGCATACGAGTAGAATTGTTGATGAAACTGAACGAGGATGTAATTGTAAGCATTTTTGTTAAGTAGAAGTATTTTGATAAGTGTCTTGAAGTCTTTCAAAAGTGTATGAATACATATTAAAACACTACATGTATATAAATTTTAACTGAGTCGTTAAGTCATCGTTAGTCGTTACATGTAAATGTTGATTCGAAACCTTTAAGTTAACGATCTTGTTAAATGTTGTTAACCCAGTGTTTATTATATCTAATGAGATGTTAAATTATTATATTATCATGATATTATGATATATTAATATATCTTAATATGATATATATACATTTAAATGTCAATACAATGATAATCGTTACATATATGTCTCGTTTCGAAATCATTAAGTTAGTAGTCTTGTTTTTACATATGTATTTCATTGTTAATACACTTAATGACATGTTTACTTATAATTTATCATGATTAAATATAGTGTATCAATATCTTAATATGATTCATATGTATTTAGTAAGAAGTTGTTATAACGATAATCGTTATATGTATCGTTTCGAGTTTCTTAATTCATTAAACTCAATTTTATGTATATAACTCATTGTTAAAATACCTAATGAGATACTTACTTATCATAATATCATGTTAACTATATATATAATCATATATATGTCATCATATAGTTTTTACAAGTTTTAACGTTCGTGAATCACCGGTCACTTCGGTGGTCAAATGTCTATATGAAACCTATTTCAATTAATCAAGTCTTAACAAGTTTGATTGCTTAACATGTTGGAAACACTTAATCATGTAAATAACAATTTAATTTAATATATATATATATATATATATATATATATATATATATATATATATATATATATATATATATATATATATATATATATATATATATATATATATATATATATATATATATATAAACATGGAAAAGTTCGGGTCACTACAGTACCTACCCGTTAAATAAATTTCGTCCCGAAATTTTAAGTAGTTGGAGGTGTTGACGTATCTTCTGGAAATAAATGCGGGTATTTCTTCTTCATCTGATCTTCTCGTTCCCAGGTGAACTCGGTCCTCTAAGAGCATTCCACCGAACCTTAACAATTGATATCTTATTTTGCTTAAGTCTTTTAACCTCACGATCCATTATTACGACGGGTTCTTCGATGAATTGAAGTTTTTCGTTGATTTGGATTTCATCTAACGGAATAGTGAGATCTTCTTTAGCAAAACATTTCTTCAAATTCGAGACGTGGAAAGTATTATGTACAGCCGTGAGTTATTGAGGTAACTCAAGTCGGTAAGCTACTGGTCCGACACGATCAATAATCTTGAATGGTCCAATATACCTTGGATTTAATTTCCCTCGTTTACCAAATCAAAGAACACCTTTCCAAGGTGCAACTTTAAGCATGACCATCTCTCCAATTTCAAATTCTATATCTTTTCTTTTAATGTCAGCGTAGCTCTTTTGTCGACTTTAGGCGGTTTTCAACCGTTGTTGAATTTGGATGATCTTCTCGGTAGTTTCTTGTATTATCTCCGGACCCGTAATCTGTTTATCCCCCACTTCACTCCAACAAATCGGAGACCTGCACTTTCTACCATAAAGTGCTTCAAACGGCACCATCTCAATGCTTGAATGGTAGCTGTTATTGTTGGAAAATTCTGCTAACGGTAGATGTCGATCCCAACTATTTCCGAAATCAATAACACATGCACGTAGCATGTATTCAAGCTTTTTTATCGTCCTTTTGCTCTGCCAATTAGTTTGTGGATGATAGGCAGTACTCATGTCTAGACGAGTTCCTAATGCTTGCTGTAATGTCTGCCAGAATCTTGAAATAAATCTGCCATCCCTATCATAGATAATAGAGATTGGTATTCCATGTCTGGAGACGACTTCCTTTAAATACAGTCGAGCTAACTTCTCTGTAGCGACCCGACAAAATCGTCATTGACGGCGCCGTCTACTTAGGTCCCGTTACGTGGCCATAAGTCTTTAAAACAACGTTTGACCAAAAGTATGTCGCATTCATTTCAAAAGTAAAGATGTTTCAAGGTTTACAAGGTAGTTCGACAACTAGTTACATAACAAAGTTTAAAGTACAATTTAAACATATGCGACACAAATGAAAGTAGCCAAAAGGCACTCCACGTATGCATGTTTACTCGACATCCAAGCAAGTATCAAAAGTAATGAGCGGAAGCATGTATCACAAAACATTCAACGACCTGAGAAAAACATAGAAATCTGTCAACGAAAACGTTGGTGAAATCATAGGTTTAAGTAAGTAAGTACAAGTGAACCACAAGATTTGCAACAATGATATAATAGTAATGCATTCCAAAAGTTTGTTTCACGAGCACCCAATTATCAATGCTTAATATTCCTTCCATAGAACCCCATCACAATAGTGTTAGAACATACACTGTTTCTCGAAAATATATTTCATTCGTAAAAGGTAGCGAACTGTTTGAATGAGGGTTTGTCAAACCCATATGGCCATATAACATAAGTTCTCGCTTACACCCGGCAAGTGTAACTAATGATAATCGAATTGAGGATTTTTGTTCAAACTCGTATGTAGAATGTTTGTTTTCCTGTACTTGTGTTCACTTAGTAAAAAGAAACGTTTATGTTTTCTCATCCCAAATGTAAGTGTAAAAGAGTAAAAGTGGGACTATGATCTCACCTTGTGTGCACGAGTAATAAGTACTTCAACAAGTAATGTGTGCAAAGAACAAGGCTAGTCTTGACCTAAACAAATAGGTTTATATCAATATCAGTAAACACGATAGGTCAAAGTATTCAATTAGTCCTATGGCTCGTTAAGACTCGATCATAATAGCATGTGAATCAAATTGTCATGTTTCATGCAAGGTACAAGTATAAAAGCATGTTAGAACGATTGCACAATCATTTGGTTAAGTTTGATTAAAAGTCAACTTAGGTCGGGTCAAAGTCAACGAAAAAGCCAACACGTTCGGGTCGGGTCCCGAACTATTTTTCTGAGGTTTTTAATCATATATGAGCATGTTAGAACAAGTTACTTGTGAATCGGAGGTCCATAGCATAGCAAACATTTTCCGTAAAATGACCAACGAAGACAGAAGCCTGCCAGTGTATCTGGATGGCGTCCAGATTGTCTGGACGGCGTCCAGCTTTGAAGGCTGGGACGGCGTCCAAATATCTGGACGACGTCCAGCTTTGAAATCTGGGTCGGCATCTAAGGGTCTAGACGGCATCCAGATTGGTATTCAAGTCTGATGCAGAAAACTTCTAAGTGCACGAACCAAAAACCAAACTAACACATTTTATGATCCGCAAACAATCAAAACATGTATCTTATATCATCGGAAAGGTATTTTGATGAGGAAAACATCTAAACACATTTCATCAATCACATTTACCTTTACAACAACCAAAATCACATTGAATGCTCAATCCTTTAATACATTCAAGTTCATAAATGCAAATCAATGATTCGGCAACCAATTTACATGAATGATATGCCGTCTTGAAGGTAATCAAGCATACAATACAACCTAATACTTACTAATAACATTTCATGTCATTCCAAGAATCAAAAGTCCATTTCACGTTCATCAAACCCTAACCCAATTCACCAAAATCACTAATCAAGTTCATGAAGTTTTCTAAAGCAACCTACACATCAAATTGAAGCTACTGATACTAGGAACACATTTAATACTTGCACTTTATCATAACAACAATATTAAATCATCCAAAACTCAAAATCAAGCACATACTATTCATGTTCATGCTAGTTACACTAAAACAACGAGATCGAGCATATAAATCATATATTCATGTTAGACTTGAGCCATAGACACTAACTAACAACTTTATAAGTTAAAAACATCAAGAACACAAAATCTAGTGATTTTAGAAAGTTACCCAAATGTAATGATATTGGTATGGAATCGAAGAGGAAGTTGCAAGGATTCCAAAAATGTAATTTGTTTTGCAAAACACCCGCTAGCTCGGATTTGGATGATGATTCTTGTTGGTGTTCTTTGAGAGAAAAAATGAAGTAGTAAAAGATGAGGATGAAAATGAATGGATGAAAGGGGTTTGACCCTTTGACCTAGTCAAGGGTTTGATCCCTTGTCAAGTTTAGTCCCTCAACTTTCGTTCGGGTGCGTGAATTACCTAAACGAGATAATTTAAAACGCGTATTAACGGGAGATGTTATAGTCATATAACGGACTTTAAATAATTAAACGGAAAAGTAAACGGAAAAAGGCGGGATGTTACATTACCTACTCCTTAAAAGAAATTTCGTCCCGAAATTTAAGTAGGCGTAGTAGTCCTCGAAATCTTGCGTTTCCGGAACCGGGAATAAGTGAGGGTATTTCCTTTGCATTTGATCTTGCCTTTCCCAAGTAAACTCGGGTCCCCTTTTGGCGTTCCAACAGACTTTAACAATCGGAATTCGGCTTTGTTTCAATGTCTTGACGGAGGTGTCCACAATTTCAACCGGTTCCTCTACAAAATGAAGTTTGTCATCAATAGTAAGTTCCTCGAGAGGGATGACGATATCAGGTTCGGCAAGACACTTTTTCAAGTTAGATACATGGAAGGTAGGATGAACGGAGTTCAATTGAGGCAGAAGATCTAAACGGTAAGCAACGGTTCCAATACGCTCCAAGATTTCGAAAGGACCAATATACCGCAGATTTAGCTTCCCGCCTTTCCCAAAACGGATTACAGCTTTCCAAGGTGCGACTTTTAACATTACCCAGTCACCGACTTGAAATTCGAGGTCGTTGCG
The DNA here is from genome assembly GCF_046630445.1 of Rutidosis leptorrhynchoides. Lineage (NCBI taxonomy): Eukaryota > Viridiplantae > Streptophyta > Magnoliopsida > Asterales > Asteraceae > Rutidosis > Rutidosis leptorrhynchoides. The sequence continues at coordinate 462,561,139 of NC_092337.1, read as the reverse complement.
TCGTTTGTCGGTATAGCTCTTTTGACGACTTCGGGCTGTCCTAAGCCTATCTCGAATTTGAACGATCTTCTCGGTTGTTTCATGAATGAGTTCGGGTCTGGTGATTTGTGTGTCACCTACTTCGGCCCAACAAAGAGGTGAACGACATTTTCGGCCATATAAAGCTTCGAATGGTGCAGCGTTAATACTCGCGTGATAACTATTGTTGTAGGAGAATTCGGCGAGAGGCAAGTGCTTGTCCCAAGCTTTTCCAAAATCAACCACGCAAGCTCGTAACATGTCCTCCAAGGTTTGAATTGTGCGTTCGCTTTGTCCATCAGTTTGAGGATGATATGCGGTGCTCATGTTTAAACGCGTTCCCAACGCTTCTTGCAAGGTACGCCAAAATCTAGAAACAAAGCGGCCATCTCGGTCGGATATAATCGATAAAGGTACACTGTGTCGGGCTACGATCTCCTTGATGTAAAGTTGTGCAAGTTTCTCCATTTTGTCCATTTCTTTCATGGCAAGAAAATGTGCGGATTTGGTGAGACGGTCAACAATAACCCAAATGGTATCATAACCGCCCGTCGTTTTTGGTAGTTTGGTGATAAAATCCATCGTTATCCTTTCCCACTTCCATTGCGGGATCTCGGGTTGTTGAAGTAGTCCGGACGGTCTTTGGTGTTCGGCTTTGACCTTGGAACATGTCAAACACTTGGAAACATAAGTAGCTACGTCCCTTTTGATGTTCGGCCACCAATATTGTTGTTTAAAGTCGTGGTACATCTTATTGGCACCGGGGTGAATCGAGTATCGTGACTTACGGGCTTCATCTAAAATAAGGCTTCATAGGTCCCCATAACTAGGCACCCAAATCCTCCCGGCGAAATATCGGAGTCCGGTTTCCTTGGTTTCGAATCGAGAGACGAGAATATTCAAGAGCTCGTGTGAAATGTTTTCATCCTTGAGAGCCTCATCTTGGGAAACCCGAATTTGGCTATTAAGGTTGGTGTGAATGGTGATGTTTAAAGCTCGGACACGAAGAGGCACCGCTCTTTCTTTTCTACTTAAGGCATCGGCTACTACATTTGCCTTCCCGGGATGGTAACGAAGCTTGCAATCGTAATCGTTTAAGGTTTCAATCCACCTTCGTTGTCTCATGTTTAGTTGCTTTTGGTCGAAGATGTGTTGGAGACTTTTGTGATCGGTAAAGATAGTACTCTTGGTTCCATAAAGATAGTGTCTCCAAATTTTAAGTGCAAAGACAACGGCTCCGAGTTCGAGATCATGTGTCGTGTAGTTTCGTTCATGAATTTTGAGTTGTCGAGAAGCAAAAGAAATGACTTTAGTTCGTTGCATCAACACACACCCAAAACCATGTTTCGAGGCGTCGCAATACACAACAAAATCGTCATTGCCTTCGGGAAGTGACAAGATAGGAGCGGTGGTTAGCTTTGGTTTCAAGATTTGAAATGCGGATTCTTGTTCGGTCGCCCAATTGAATTTCTTTCCCTTGTGAGTTAAAGCGGTTAGAGGACGAGCAACCAAAGAGAAATCCTTGATGAATCTACGGTAGTATCCGGCGAGACCCAAGAATTGACGAATGTGAGTAGGAGTAGTAGGAGTCTCCCATTTACTAATGGCTTCGATTTTAGTTGGATCGACTTTAATACCTTGGTCACTTACAACATGACCAAGAAATTAAACTTCCTTTAACCAAAATTCACACTTGGAGAATTTTGCATAGAGTCGTTCTTGTCTTAAAAGTTCAAGCACAAGTTGGAGGTGTTCCTCGTGTTCTTCTTCACTTTTAGAATAGACCAAGATGTCATCGATGAACACAATAACGAATTTGTCAAGGTACGGTTTGTACATGCGGTTCATAAGATCCATGAACACTGCCGGTGCATTAGTGAGACCAAATGGCATGACAAGGAATTCATAACTACCATAACGAGTCCGGAAAGCGGTTTTGGAGACGTCCTCCTCCTTAACTCTTAGTTGATGATAACCCGAACGGAGATCGATTTTTGAATATACACAAGACCCTTGTAATTGATCAAAGAGGTCATCGATGCGAGGAAGGGGATATCGGTTCTTAACCGTCAATTTATTTAGTTCATGATAATCAATGCACATTCGTAGGGAACCATCTTTCTTCTTAACGAATAAAATCGGAGCGCCCCACGGTGAATGGCTAGGTTGGATAAAACCACGATCGAGTAGTTCTTGGATTTGACTTTGCAATTCTTGCATTTCGGATGGAGCGAGTCTATATGGTGCACGAGCTACGGGTGCGGCTCCCGGAATAAGATCGATTTGGAATTCTACCAGTCGATGAGGTGGAAGACCCGGCAATTCGTCGGGAAATACATCGGAATAGTCACTAACAATTGGCACATCATCGATGTGCTTCTCATCGGACTCGACTTTCTTAACGTGAGCAAGGATCGCAAAACAACCCTTACGGAGTAGTTTTCTAACTTTAAGGCACGAAACGAGGTTGAGTCCGGTGCAACTCTTATCGCCATAAACAATCAAAGGTTCACCATTCTCGATAGGAATTCGGATTACGTTAAGATCACAAAGGATGTGAGATTTCATTTTAGCTAGCCAATTCATACCGGTTATTACGTCGAAGCTTCCTAGTTCCATGGGTATCAAGTCAATTTCAAATTCATTACCCAAAATGTTTAATGTGCACCCCCGGTAATATGTGTCGGCACTCAATAGTTTCCCGTTGGCCACTTCAATGCTATAAGTGGTATCTAGTGGGAGTGGTGGAGTGCTAAAAGAATGAATCAAAGTCTCGGATACAAAGCATTTATCGGCACCCGAATCGAATAAACAAGTAACATAAGTGTTGTTGAGAAGAAACGTACCCGTGACTAATTCATTGTCATCTCGGGCTTCCTCGGTGTTGATGTTGAAAGCTCAGCCGCGCGTATTGGGGTTATCTTTCCTCTTCGGGCATGCATTTTTATAATGGCCCGTTTGGCCACATTCATAACAAGTGCCCGTTTTTGGTGCATTGGGCCCCTTTCGAGCGATGGGGGCAACACTTTTACACTCATTGGCCTTATGACCAACTCCTTGGCACCGGTGGCAAATTAACTTGCCACATTCACCAAAGTGATGTTTGTTGCATTTGTTGCAAAGAGGTAGGTTCCCGGCATAACCCTTCTTGCCGTCGGAGGTGTAAGGCTTCTTAGCAAAGTTGTTGTTGCTTGATTGGGGGGCTTCCCACTTTCTTTTATTGTTACCCGACTTATCCTCGGCTTTAGGTGCCGGCACTACAATTTCGTCCATCGTTTCTATCAATTTGCTGGCCATGTTCAAAGCTTCTTGATGATTAGTGGGTTTGGATGACATTACTATGTGTTTGATGCTCTTTGGAAGACCATCCATGTAAAGTTCAACCCTTAAAGCTTCGGGGTTCACAAGATTTGGGCACATCAAGGCTAGTTCAGAAAATCGTTGATTATAAGCCTTGAGATCATTTCCGACCGCCATTAAAGTTCTAAGCTCTTGTTCGAGCCTTCGGGTTTCTTCACGAGGGAAATATTCGACAATCATCTTTTCCCTCAAGTCGGCCCAAGAGAGGGCGTGAGTTTCATCGGTACCCACCGATTGTACATAGGTGTTCCACTACGTGAGGGCGATACCAGCAAAGGTGTGGGTGGAATATTTGACTTTATCTTGGTCTCGGCAACCGCTTATACTAAAAACGGCTTCCGTTTGTTCGAACCATCGAGTGAGTACAACCGGTCCCCCGGTTCCATCAAAAGTGTGAGGTTTGCACCCCATGAAGGCTTTATAGGAGCATCCCTCGCTTGAGTTACCGGCTCCTTGATTGTTGTTGTTGTGGTTGTTGTTATTGTTAGAGGAGTGATCGGCCATGGCTGCTTCCACGGCGGTGGCTATCATTCGTTGTAGAGCTTGTTCGGGAGTCTCATGGCGTGGCACACGACAAGGAGGCATTGTTCCTTCAAAACACAAGAATACCGTTGATTAGTATTTTCAATAATACTAATCATGATATGGAAATAGGATAGAGAGAAAAAAAAATTTTCTTTGACTCGCCTTAAATTCTTTATGCCACAATATCGGAACGTTCATATGAGTCACCGTAATATAATCCCGGAAATTATATTACCCTGATTCATATGTGCATTCGACATCATTTCATATAGTCAAGGTGGCGCATCAATCAAATTAAACAACGTGAGGTTAAAATGAAACAAGAGTAGATATGAGTAGAAACGTTCGAGTATAATGCACAAGTAGTCAAGTAATTCCTACTTCAAGTCTATATGCCGGTTGTAGTCTAGACTCACTAATGTACCCTATGACTCGGGGTTGACACCAATGAACTCTAAATCCCTACAACCAACACTCTGATACCATCTGTAGCGACCCGACAAAATCGTCATTGATGGCGCCGTCTACTTAGGTCCCGTTACGTGGTCATAAGTCTTTAAAACAACATTTGACCAAAAGTATGTCGCATTCATTTCAAAAGTAAAGATGTTTCAAGGTTTACAAGGTAGTTCGACAACTAGTTACATAACAAAGTTTAAAGTACAATTTAAACATATGCGACACAAATGAAAGTAGCCAAAAGGCGCTCCACGTATGCATGTTTACTCGACATCCAAGCAAGTATCAAAAGTAATGATCGGAAGCATGTATCACAAAACATTCAAGGACCTGAGAAAAACATAGAAATCTGTCAACGAAAACGTTGGTGAAATCATAGGTTTAAGTAAGTAAGTACAAGTGAACCACAAGATTTGCAACAATGATATAATAGTAATACATTCCAAAAGTTTATTTCACGAGCACCCAATTATCAATGCTTAACATTCCTTCCATAATATCCCATCACAATAGTGTTAGAACATACACTGTTTCTCGAAAATATATTTCATTCGTAAACGGTAGCGAACCGTTTGAATGAGGGTTTGTCAAACCCATATGGCCATATAACATAATTTCTCGCTTACACCCGGCAAGTGTAACTAATGATAATCGAATTGAGGATTTTTGTTCAAACTCGTATGTAGAATGTTTGTTTTCCTGTACTTGTGTTCACTTAGTAAAAAGAAACGTTTATGTTTTCTCATCCCAAATGTAAGTGTAAAAGAGTAAAAGTGGGACTATGATATCACCTTGTGTGCACGATTAATAAGTACTTCAACAAGTAATGTGTGCAAAGAACAAGGCTAATCTTGACCTAAACAAATAGGTTTATATCAATATCAGTAAACACGATAGGTCAAAGTGTTTAATTAGTCCTATGGCTCGTTAAGACTCGATCATAATAGCATGTGAATCAAATTGTCATGTTTCATGCAAGGTACAAGTATAAAAGCATGTTAGAACGATTGCATAAACATTTGGTTAAGTTTGATTAAAAGTCAACTTAGGTCGGGTCAAAGTCAATGAAAAAGTCAACACGTTCGGGTCGGGTCCTGAACTATTTTTCTGAGGTTTTTAATCATATATGAGCATGTTAGAACAAGTTACATGTGAATTGGAGGTCCATAGCATAGCAAACATTTTCCGTAAAATGACCAACGAAGACAGAAGCCTGCCAGTGTATCTGGACAGCGTCCAGATTGTCTGGACGGTTTCCAGCTTTGAAGGCTGGGACGGCGTCCAAATATCTGGACGGCGTCCAACTTTGAAATCTGGGACGGCGTCCATGTAGTGACCCGAATTTTTACATGTTTATATATATTAATTGAGATTGATATTTACATGATTAAATGTCTCCAACATGTTAAGCAGTCAAACTTGTTAAGGCTTGATTAATTGAAATTTGTTTCATATAGACAATTGACCACCCAAGTTGACCGGTGATTCACGAACGTTAAAACTTGTAAAAACTATATGATGACATATATATGGATATATATATAGTTAACATGATACTATGATAAGTAAACATATCATTAAGTATATTAACAATGAACTACATATGTAAAAACAAGACTACTAACTTAATGATTTTTAAACGAGACATATATGTAACGATTATCGTTGTAAAGACATTTAATGTATATATATCATATTAAGAGATATTCATACATGATAATATCATGATAATATAATAATTTAAAATCTCATTTTATATTATAAACATTGGGTTAACAACATTTAACAAGATCGTTAACCTAAAGGTTTCAAAACAACACTTACATGTAACGATTAACGATAACTTAACGACTCAGTTAAAATGTATATATATGTAGTGTTTTAATATGTATTTATACACTTTTGAAAGACTTCAATACACATATCAAAATACTTCTACTTAACAAAAATGCTTACAATTACATCCTCGTTCAGTTTCATCAACAATTCTACTCGTATGCACCCGTATTCGTACTCGTACAATACACAGCTTTTAGATGTATGTACTATTGGTATATACACTCCAATGATCAGCTCTTAGCAGCCCATGTGAGTCACCTAACACATGTGGGAACCATCATTTGGCAACTAGCATGAAATATCTCATAAAATTACAAAAATATGAGTGATCATTCATGACTTATTTACATGAAAACAAAATTACATATCCTTTATATCTAATCCATACACCAACGACCAAAAACACCTACAAACACTTTCATTCTTCAATTTTCTTCATCTAATTGATCTCTCTCAAGTTCTATCTTCAAGTTCTAAGTGTTCTTCATATATTCTACAAGTTCTAGTTACATAAAATCAAGAATACTTTCAAGTTTGCTAGCTCACTTCCAATCTTGTAAGGTGATCATCCAACCTCAAGAAATCTTTGTTTCTTACAGTAGGTTATCATTCTAATACAAGGTAATAATCATATTCAAACTTTGGTTAAATTTCTATAACTATAACAATCTTATTTCAAGTGATGATCTTACTTGAACTTGTTTTCGTGTCATGATTCTGCTTCAAGAACTTCGAGCCATCCAAGGATCCGTTGAAGCTAGATCCATTTTTCTCTTTTCCAGTAGGTTTATCCAAGGAACTTAAGGTAGTAATGATGTTCATAACATCATTCGATTCATACATATAAAGCTATCTTATTCGAAGGTTTAAACTTGTAATCACTAGAACATAGTTTAGTTAATTCTAAACTTGTTCACAAACAAAAGTTAATCCTTATAACTTGACTTTTAAAATCAACTAAACACATGTTCTATATCTATATGATATGCTAACTTAATGATTTAAAACCTGGAAACACGAAAAACACCGTAAAACCGGATTTACGCCATCGTAGTAACACCGCGGGCTGTTTTGGGTTAGTTAATTAAAAACTATGATAAACTTTGATTTAAAAGTTGTTATTCTGAGAAAATGATTTTTATTATGAACATGAAACTATATCCAAAAATTATGGTTAAACTCAAAGTGGAAGTATGTTTTCTAAAATGGTCATCTAGACGTCGTTCTTTCGACTGAAATGACTACCTTTACAAAAATGACTTGTAACTTATTTTTCTGACTATAAACCTATACTTTTTCTGTTTAGATTCATAAAATAGAGTTCAATATGAAACCATAGCAATTTGATTCACTCAAAACGGATTTAAAATGAAGAAGTTATGGGTAAAACAAGATTGGATAATTTTTCTCATTTTAGCTACGTGAAAATTGGTAACAAATCTATTCCAACCATAACTTAATCAACTTGTATTGTATATTATGTAATCTTGAGATACCATAGACACGTATACAATGTTTCGACCTATCATGTCGACACATCTATATATATTTCGGAACAACCATAGACACTCTATATGTGAATGTTGGAGTTAGCTATACAGGGTTGAGGTTGATTCCAAAATATATATAGTTTGAGTTGTGATCAATACTGAGATACGTATACATTGGGTCGTGGATTGATTCAAGATAATATTTATCGATTTATTTCTGTAAATCTAACTGTGGATAACTAGTTGTAGGTTACTAACGAGGACAGCTGACTTAATAAACTTAAAACATCAAAATATATTAAAAGTGTTGTAAATATATTTTGAACATACTTTGATATATATGTATATATTGTTATAGGTTCGTGAATCAACCAGTGACCAAGTCTTACTTCCCGACGAAGTAAAAATCTGTGAAAGTGAGTTATAGTCCCACTTTTAAAATCTAATATTTTTGGGATGAGAATACATGCAGGTTTTATAAATGATTTACAAAATAGACACAAGTACGTGAAACTACATTCTATGTTTGAATTATTGAAATTGAATATGCCCCTTTTTATTAAGTCTGGTAATCTAAGAATTAGGGAACAGACACCCTAATTGACGCGAATCCTAAAGATAGATATATTGGGCCTAACAAACCCCATCCAAAGTACCGGATGCTTTAGTACTTCGAAATTTATATCATATCCGAAGGGTGTCCCGGAATGATGGGGATATTCTTATATATGCATCTTGTTAATGTCGGTTACCAGGTGTTCACCATATGAATGATTTTTATCTCTATGTATGGGATGTGTATTGAAATATGAAATCTTGTGGTCTATTATTATGATTTGATATATATAGGTTAAACCTATAACTCACCAACATTTTTGTTGACGTTTTAAGCATGTTTATTCTCAGGTGATTATTAAGAGCTTCCGCTGTCGCATACTTAAATAAGGACGAGATTTGGAGTCCATGCTTGTATGATATTGTGTAAAAACTGCATTCAAGAAACTTATTTTGTTGTAACATATTTGTATTGTAAACCATTATGTAATGGTCGTGTGTAAACAGGATATTTTAGATTATCATTATTTGATAATCTACGTAAAGCTTTTTAAACCTTTATTGATGAAATAAAGGTTATGGTTTGTTTTAAAATGAATGCAGTCTTTGAAAAACGTCTCATATAGAGGTCAAAACCTCGCAACGAAATCAATTAATACGGAACGTTTTTAATCAATAAGAACGGGACATTTCAGTTGGTATCCGAGCGTTGGTCTTAGAGAACCAGAATTTTGCATTAGTGTGTCTTATCGAGTTTGTTAGGATGCATTAGTGAGTCTGAACTTCGACCGTGTTTACTTGAAAAATGATTGCTTAACAAATTTTGTTGGAAACTATATATTTTTAACATGTGAATATTATGTGATATATTAATCTCTTAACGCGTTTGATATTATGTGATAGATGTCTACCTCTAGAACAAGTCCCATTGACTCACCTAATAATAATGAAGAGTCAAATGTAAATTGGAATGATTCGTGGACTGATTCACAAGTTCCCGAAGAGGAACCGGAAGAAGAGTCGGAACCGGAAGAAGAATCGGAACCGGATGAAGAAATAGAACCGGTGGGGGAAATAATAAAACGGTTAAGTAAAAGAAAATCCTCAACCAACCGACCAAGGTTAATTATGGTCAATGGTGTTTCCGCTAAGGAAGCAAAATATTGGGAGGATTACCAATTCTCCGATGAATCGGATTCTGAAGAGAATTCCGATGATGTTATAGAAATTACCCCAACTGAATTTAAAAAGGCAAAAGAAAATAATAAGGGAAAGGGCATAAAAATAAAGAAATCTAATTCCAACCCCGATGAACTTTATATGTATCGTCAACCCCCGAAGTCCTTAAGTTGTAACAATGACCCGGGAACCTCTAAACCACCAGGTTTTTCTAAACCAATGTGGAAAACGACGGCTCGTATTAGGGGAACATCATATATCCCTAGAAACTTGGCAAAACGAACCAAAACTGAAGAAGAAGAAGAAGAAGAAACAAGCGAGTCGGAATAAGATAGTTGTATTCGTGTGGTGTAATATATGTAATATAGTGTGCTTATGCTTTATGATATATGTAAAAATTGCTTGTATTAATAAGTATTTTTTTTTATGAATCTAACTCTTGTCTATTTTACAGTATAAAAAAACAAAATGGATAGACAACCCAATATTTTAAGAGACCTACCCGGAGACATGATTGATGAAATCTTGTCTAGAGTCGGTCAGAATTCTTTGGCACAACTATTTAAGGCGAGATCAGTTTGTAAGACATTCGAAGAACGTTCCAAGAATGCCTTGGTTTATAAAAGGCTTTTGTTCGAAAGATGGGGGATATCACATTGGAAAATCCATAAGTTACGATGTGTTTACTTTGACGCATATATTGCGGGGAACCCAAATGCTATTTTACGCAATGGGCTAAGAAATTATTTTGACTCAATATATCCGAATATTGGACTTCGTGATTTAGAAAAAGCGGCTAACATGCAACATAAAGAAGCATGTTATGCTTACAGATTAGTAATGTTCGCTTCTCACCAAAGTGAGAACAAGAATATCGGGCTACAACTATTAAACAAAACGTTCCCACAAGTGACGGAGTCGGTAATTGGGGTAAGAAATGAGGTTTTTAGATTGTTACGGGACTGTTGGACATTACGTAACCCTCGTCCCTTTGACGACGTTACAACACGATGTCTTATCAACGGCCATAACGGTTATGTTCCACAAGACCAAGGATGGGAAGTAATCCTAGTAAAACCAGAATGCATGACTTGTTTCTGGACGTATGAATTACGTGTCTTTATTGCCTTTGCTGAACGACTTGTGTACTAGCTAGAATTATCTTCACAACCATCTTGTATCAAATTTATTGTGTGCTATATTTCATGCTATATGTAAAATAAGCGGTATTGTAAGTTTGTAAAATATTGTGTAAAAGTTTGAACGCGAAATATTATTATAATCAGTTTTTCATATAGAATTGTAGTAGTTGAATTGTATATTAGCTACTAAGTATGAACTTAACGGGTAGGTACTACCCGAATTTAAACTTATAAAACGCTAATATGAAGAAAAAGCTTTTATAAATGAGTTCATATTATGCTACGAAATACTATTAACTACTCTTAATATTCTGTATGATTAACTTGTTCCATTTGACTATTTTGAAGGAAATGGCACCGACTACTCGACACACCGTGAATATGAATGAAGAGGAATTCCGTACTTTTCTAGCTTCAAACATAGCCGCAGTACAGGCTGCGCTACATACCAACAATAACCTTGGATCTAGCAGTACAGGAAATCGTGTAGGATGCACCTACAAAGAATTCACTGCCTGCAAACCTTTGGAATTTGATGGAACCGAAGGACCGATGGGATTGAAACGGTGGACCGAGAAGGTTGAATCGGTGTTTGCCATAAGTAAGTGTACTGAAGAGGACAAAGTGAAGTATGCTATGCATACCTTCACAGGTTCTGCGTTAACATGGTGGAATACCTATCTAGAGCAAGTGGGACAAGACGATGCGTACGCACTACCATGATCAGCATTCAAGCACTTGATGAACGAGAAGTACCGTCCCAGAATCGAGGTCAATAAGCTCAAGACAGAACTTAGAGGGTTACGAACCCAAGGATTTGATATTACCACGTACGAAAGATGATTCACATAATTGTGCCTATTGTGTCCGGGAGCATTCGAAGATGAGGAAGAGAAGATCGACGCGTTCGTGAAAGGATTACCGAAAAGAATCCAAGAAGATATAAGTTCACACGAGCCCGCCTCCATACAACAGGCATGTAGAATGGCTCACAAACTAGTGAACCAGATTGAAGAAAGAATTAAAGAACAGACTGCTGAAGAGGCTAATGTGAAGCAAGTCAAAAGAAAGTGGGAGGAAAACGGTGATAAGAATCACCAATACAAAAACAACAGCAATTACAACAATAATCGCAACAATTATCCCAACAATCGCAACATCAATCGCAACTACAACAAACGGCCCAACAACAACAACAACAACAACAACAACAACAACAACAACAACAACAGCAACTACAACAATCATCCCAACAACAATAATAACCGCAACAACAACAACAATCAGAAGCAGCTATGCCAAAGGTGTGAAAAGTATCACTCGGGGTTCTGCACCAAATTTTGCAACAAGTGTAAAAGAAATGGTCATAGCGCGGCGAAGTGTGAGGTCAACGGACCAGGGGTTAATAGAACGAAAGGAACAAATGGTGTCGGAACGAGTAATGGTAGAGCAAGTAGTGTCAGAGCAAGTTATGACAATGTAGTTTGTTATAAATGTAGAAAACCAGGCCACATTATTAGAAATTGCCCGAACCAGGAGAACACGAATGGACAAGGCCGCGGAAGAGTTTTCAATATTAATGCGGCAGAGGCACAGGAAGACCCGGAGCTTGTTACGGCTACGTTTCTTATTGACAATAAATCTGCTTACGTTTTATTTGATTCGGGTGCGGATAGAAGCTATATGAGTAGAGATTTTTGTGCTAAATTAAGTTGTCCATTGACGCCTTTGGATAGTAAATTTTTACTCGAATTAGCAAATGGTAAATTAATTTCAGCAGATAATATATGTCGGAATCGAGAAATTAAACTGGTTAGCGAAACATTTAAGATTGATTTGATACCAGTAGAGTTAGGGAGTTTTGATGTGATAATCGGTATGGACTGGTTGAAAGAAGTGAAAGCAGAGATTGTTTGTTACAAAAATGCAATTCGCATTATACGAGAAAAAGGAAAACCCTTAATGGTGTACGGAGAAAAGGGCAACACGAAGCTACATCTTATTAGTAATTTGAAGGCACAAAAACTAATAAGAAAAGGTTGCTATGCTGTTCTAGCACACGTCGAGAAAGTACAAACTGAAGAAAAGAGCATCAATGATGTTCCCATTGCAAAAGAATTTCCCGATGTATTTCCGAAAGAATTACCGGGATTACCCCCACATCGATCCGTTGAATTTCAAATAGATCTTGTACCAGGAGCTGCACCAATAGCTCGTGCTCCTTACAGACTCGCACCCAGCGAGATGAAAGAACTGCAAAGCCAATTACAAGAACTTTTAGAGCGTGGTTTCATTCGACCAAGCACATCACGGTGGGGAGCTCCTGTTTTGTTTGTCAAGAAGAAAGATGGTACATTCAGGTTGTGTATCGACTACCGAGAGTTGAACAAACTTACCATCAAGAACCGCTACCCACTACCGAGAATCGACGACTTATTTGATCAACTACAAGGCTCGTCTGTTTATTCAAAGATTGACTTACGTTCCGGGTATCATCAAATACGGGTAAAAGAAGATGATATTCCAAAGACTGCTTTCAGAACACGTTATGGTCATTACGAGTTTATGGTCATGCCGTTTGGTTTAACTAATGCACCAGCTGTGTTCATGGACCTTATGAACCGAGTGTGTGGACCATACCTTGACAAGTTTGTCATTGTTTTCATTGATGACATACTTATTTACTCAAAGAATGACCAAGAACACGGTGAACATTTGAGAAAGGTGTTAGAAGTATTGAGGAAGGAAGAATTGTACGCTAAGTTTTCAAAGTGTGCATTTTGGTTAGAAGAAGTTCAATTCCTCGGTCACATAGTGAACAAAGAAGGTATTAAGGTGGATCCGGCAAAGATAGAAACTGTTGAAAAGTGGGAAACCCCGAAAACTCCGAAACACATACGCCAGTTTTTAGGACTAGCAGGTTACTACAGAAGGTTCATCCAAGACTTTTCCAGAATAGCAAAACCCTTGACTGCATTAATGCATAAAGGGAAGAAATTTGAATGGAATGATGAACAAGAGAAAGCGTTTCAGTTATTGAAGAAAAAGCTAACTACGGCACCTATATTGTCATTGCCTGAAGGGAATGATGATTTTGTGATTTATTGTGACGCATCAAAGCAAGGTCTCGGTTGTGTATTAATGCAACGAACGAAGGTGATTGCTTATGCGTCTAGACAATTGAAGATTCACGAACAAAATTATACGACGCATGATTTGGAATTAGGCGCGGTTGTTTTTGCATTAAAGACTTGGAGGCACTACTTATATGGGGTCAAAAGTATTATATATACCGACCACAAAAGTCTTCAACACATATTTAATCAGAAACAACTGAATATGAGGCAGCATAGGTGGATTGAATTATTGAATGATTACGACTTTGAGATTCGTTACCACCCGGGGAAGGCAAATGTGGTAGCCGATGCCTTGAGCAGGAAGGACAGGGAACCCATTCGAGTAAAATCTATGAATATAATGATTCATAATAACCTTACTACTCAAATAAAGGAGGCGCAACAAGGAGTTTTAAAAGAGGGAAATTTAAAGGATGAAATACCCAAAGGATCAGAGAAGCATCTTAATATTCGGGAAGACGGAACCCGGTATAGGGCTGAAAGGATTTGGGTACCAAAATTTCGAAATATGAGAGAAATGGTACTTAGAGAAGCTCATAAAACCAGATACTCAATACATCCTGGAACGGGGAAGATGTACAAGGATATCAAGAAACTTTTTTGGTGGCCGGGTATGAAAGCTGATGTTGCTAAATACGTAGGAGAATGTTTGACGTGTTCTAAGGTCAAAGCTGAGCATCAGAAACGATCAGGTCTACTTCAACAACCCGAAATCCCGGAATGGAAATAGGAAAACATTACCATGAATTTCATCACAAAATTGCCAAGGACTGCAAGTGGTTTTGATACTATTTGGGTAATAGTTGATCGTCTCACCAAATCAGCACACTTCCTGCCAATAAGAGAAGATGACAAGATGGAGAAGTTAGCACGACTGTATTTGAAGGAAGTCATCTCCAGACATGGAATACCAATCTCTATTATCTCTGATAGGGATGGCAGATTTATTTCAAGATTCTGACAGACATTACAGCAAGCATTAGGAACTCGTCTAGACATGAGTACTGCCTATCATCCATAAACTGATGGGCAGAGTGAAAGTGTAGTGACCCGAACTTTTCCATGTTTATATATATTAATTGAGATTGATATTTACATGATTAAATGTTTCCAACATGTTAAGCAATCAAACTTGTTAAGACTTGATTAATTGAAATATGTTTCATATAGACAATTGACCACCCAAGTTGACCGGTGATTCACGAACGTTAAAACTTGTAAAAACTATATGATGACATATATATGGATATATATAGTTAACATGATACTATGATAAGTAAACATATCATTAAGTATATTAACAATGAACTACATATGTAAAAACAAGACTACTAACTTAATGATTTTTAAACGAGACATATATGTAACGATTATCGTTGTAAAGACATTTAATGTATATATATCATATTAAGAGATATTCATACATGATAATATCATGATAATATAATAATTTAAAATCTCATTTGATATTATAAACATTGGGTTAACAACATTTAACAAGATCGTTAACCTAAAGGTTTCAAAACAACATTTACATGTAACGACTAACGATGACTTAACGACTCAGTTAAAATGTATATACATGTAGTGTTTTAATATGTATTTATACACTTTTGAAAGACTTCAATACACTTATCAAAATACTTCTACTTAACAAAAATGCTTACAATTACATCCTCGTTCAGTTTCATCAACAATTCTACTCGTATGCACTCGTATTCGTACTCGTACAATACACAGCTTTTAGATGTATGTACTATTGGTATATACACTCCAATGATCAGCTCTTAGCAGCCCATGTGAGTCACCTAACACATGTGGGAACCATCATTTGGCAACTAGCATGAAATATCTCATAAAATTACAAAAATATGAGTAATCATTCATGACTTATTTACATGAAAACAAAATTACATATCCTTTATATCTAATCCATACACCAACGACCAAAAACACCTACAAACACTTTCATTCTTCAATTTTCTTCATCTAATTGATCTCTCTCAAGTTCTATCTTCAAGTTCTAAGTGTTCTTCATAAATTCCAAAAGTTCTAGTTTCATAAAATCAAGAATACTTTCAAGTTTGCTAGCTCACTTCCAATCTTGTAAGGTGATCATCCAACCTCAAGAAATCTTTGTTTCTTACAGTAGGTTATCATTCTAATACAAGGTAATAATCATATTCAAACTTTGGTTCAATTTCTATAACTATAACAATCTTATTTCAAGTGATGATCTTACTTGAACTTGTTTTCGTGTCATGATTCTGCTTCAAGAACTTCGAGCCATCCAAGGATCCATTGAAGCTAGATCCATTTTTCTCTTTTCCAGTAGGTTTATCCAAGGAACTTAAGGTAGTAATGATGTTCATAACATCATTCGATTCATACATATAAAGCTATCTTATTCGAAGGTTTAAACTTGTAATCACTAGAACATAGTTTAGTTAATTCTAAACTTGTTCGCAAACAAAAGTTAATCCTTCTAATTTGACTTTTAAAATCAACTAAATACATGTTCTATATCTATATGATATGCTAACTTAATGAATTAAAACCTGGAAACACGAAAAACACCGTAAAACCGGATTTACGCCGTCGTAGTAACACCGCGGGCTGTTTTAGGTTAGTTAATTAAAAACTATGATAAACTTTGATTTAAAAGTTGTTATTCTGAGAAAATGATTTTTATTATGGACATGAAACTATATCCAAAAATTATGGTTAAACTCAAAGTGAAAGTATGTTTTCTAAAATGGTCATCTAGACGTCGTTCTTTCTACTGAAATGACTACCTTTACAAAAACGACTTGTAACTTATTTTTCCGACTATAAACCTATACTTTTTCTGTTTAGATTCATAAAATAAAGTTCAATATGAAACCATAGCAATTTGATTCACTCAAAACGGATTTAAAATGAAGAAGTTATGGGTAAAACAAGATTGGATAATTTTTCTCATTTTAGCTACGTGAAAATTGGTAACAAATCTATTCCAACCATAACTTAATCAACTTGTATTGTATATTATGTAATCTTGAGATACCATAGACACGTATACAATGTTTCGACCTATCATATCGACACATCTATATATATTTCGGAACAACCATAGACACTCTATATGTGAATGTTGGAGTTAGCTATACAGGGTTGAGGTTGATTCTAAAATATATATAGTTTGAGTTGTGATCAATACTGAGATACGTATACACTGGGTCGTGGATTGATTCAAGATAATATTTATCGATTTATTTCTGTACATCTAACTGTGGACAACTAGTTGTAGGTTACTAACGAGGACAGCTGACTTAATAAACTTAAAACATCAAAATATATTAAAAGTGTTGTAAATATATTTTGAACATACTTTGATATATATGTATATATTGTTATAGATTCGTGAATCAACCAGTGGCCAAGTCTTACTTCCCGACGAAGTAAAAATCTGTGAAAGTGAGTTATAGTCCCACTTTTAAAATCTAATATTTTTGGGATGAGAATACATGCAGGTTTTATAAATGATTTACAAAATAGACACAAGTACGTGAAACTACATTCTATGGTTGAATTATCGAAATCGAATATGCCCCTTTTTATTAAGTCTGGTAATCTAAGAATTAGGGAACAGACACCCTAATTGACGCGAATCCTAAAGATAGATCTATTGGGCCTAACAAACCCCATCCAAAGTACCGGATGCTTTAGTACTTCGAAATTTATATCATATCCGAAGGGTGTCCCGGAATGATGGGGATATTCTTATATATGCATCTTGTTAATGTCGGTTACCAGGTGTTCACCATATGAATGATTTTTATCTCTATGTATGGGATGTGAATTGAAATATGAAATCTTGTGGTCTATTATTATGATTTGATATATATAGGTTAAACCTATAACTCACCAACATTTTTGTTGACGTTTTAAGCATGTTTATTCTCAGGTGATTATTAAGAGCTTCCGCTGTCGCATACTTAAATAAGGACGAAATTTGGAGTCCATGCTTGTATGATATTGTGGAAAAACTGCATTCAAGAAACTTATTTTGTTGTAACATATTTGTATTGTAAACAATTATGTAATGGTCGTGTGTAAACAGGATATTTTAGATTATCATTATTTGATAATCTACGTAAAGCTTTTTAAAACCTTTATCTATGAAATAAAGGTTATGGTTTGTTTTAAAAATGAATGCAGTCTTTGAAAAACGTCTCATATAGAGGTCAAAACCTCGCAACGAAATCAATTAATATGGAACGTTTTTAATCAATAAGAACGGGACATTTCAGTTGGTATCCGAGCGTTGGTCTTAGAGAACCAGAATTTTGCATTAGTGTGTCTTATCAAATATGTTAGGATGCATTAGTGAGTCTGGACTTCGACCGTGTTTACTTGAAAAATGATTGCTTAAAAAATTTTTGTTGGAAACTATATATTTTTAACATGTGAATATTATGTGATATATTAATCTCTTAACGTGTTTGATATTATGTGATAGATGTCTACCTCTAGAACAAGTCCCATTGACTCACCTAATAATAATGAAGAGTCAAATGTAAATTGGAATGATTCGTGGACTGATTCACAAGTTCCCAAAGAGGAACCGGAAGAAGAGTCGGAACCGGAAGAAGAATCGGAACCGGAAGAAGAATCGGAACCGGATGAAGAAATAGAACCGGTGGGGGAAATAATAAAACGGTTAAGTAAAAGAAAATCCTCAACCAACCGACCAAGGTTAATTATGGTCAATGGTGTTTCCGCCAAGGAAGCAAAATATTGGGAGGATTACCAATTCTCCGATGAATCGGATTCCGACGAGAATTCCGATGATGTTATAGAAATTACCCCAACTGAATTTAAAAAGGCAAAAGAAAATAATAAGGGAAAGGGCATAAAAATAGAGAAATCTAATTCCAACCCCGATGAACTTTATATGTATCGTCAACCCCCGAAGTCCTTAAGTTGTAACAATGACCCGGGAACCTCTAAACCACCAGGTTTTTCTAAACCAATGTGGATCACGACGGCTCATATTAGGGGAACATCATATATCCCTAGAAACTTGGCAAAACGAACCAAAACCGAAGAAGAAGAAACAAGCGAGTCGGAATAAGATAGTTGTATTCGTGTGGTGTAATATATGTAATATAGTGTGCTTATGCTTTATGATATATGTAAAAATTGCTTGTATTAATAAGTATTTTTTTTAATCTAACTCTTGTCTATTTTACAGTATAAAAACACAAAATGGATAGACAACCCAATATTTTAAGAGACCTACCCGGAGACATGATTGATGAAATCTTGTCTAGAGTCGGTCAGAATTCTTCGGCACAACTATTTAAGGCGAGATCAGTTTGTAAGACATTCGAAGAACGTTCCAAGAATGCCTTGGTTTATAAAAGGCTTTCGTTCGAAAGATGGGGGATATCACATTGGGAAATCCATAAGTTACGATGTGTTAACTTTGACGCATATATTGCGGGGAACCCAAATGCTATTTTACGCAATGGGTTAAGAAATTATTTTGACTCAATATATCCGAATATTGGACTTCGTGATTTAGAAAAAGCGGCTAACATGCAACATAAAGAAGCATGTTATGCTTATGGATTAGTAATGTTCGCTTCTCACCAAAGTGAGAACAAGAACATCGGGCTACAACTATTAAACAAAACGTTCCCACAAGTGACGGAGTCGGTAATTGGGGTAAGAAATGAGGTTTTTAGATTGTTACGGGACTGTTGGACATTACGTAACCCTCGTCCCTTTGACGACGTTACAACACGCTGTCTTATCAACGGCCATAACGGTTATGTTCCACAAGACCAAGGATGGGAAGTAATCCTAGTAAAACCAGAATGCATGACTTGTTTCTGGACGTATGAATTACGTGTCTTTATTGCCTTTGCTGAACGACTTGTGTACTAGCTAGAATTATCTTCACAACCATCTTGTATCAAATTTATTGTGTGCTATATTTCATGCTATATGTAAAATAAGCGGTATTGTAAGTTTGTAAAATATTGTGTAAAAGTTTGAACGCGAAATATTATTATAATCAGTTTTTCATATAGAATTGTAGTAGTTGAATTGTATATTAGCTACTAAGTATGAACTTAACGGGTAGGTACTACCCGAATTTAAACTTATAAAACGCTAATATGAAGAAAAAGCTTTTATAAATGAGTTCATATTATGCTACGAAATACTATTAACTACTCTTAATATTCTGTATGATTAACTTGTTCCATTTGACTATTTTGAAGGAAATGGCACCGACTACTCGACACACCGTGAATATGAATGAAGAGGAATTCCGTACTTTTCTAGCTTCAAACATAGCCGCAGTACAGGCTGCGCTACATACCAACAATAACCTTGGATCTAGCAGTACAGGAAATCGTGTAGGATGCACCTACAAAGAATTCACTGCCTGCAAACCTTTGGAATTTGATGGAACCGAAGGACCGATCGGATTGAAACGGTGGACCGAGAAGGTCGAATCGGTGTTTGCCATAAGTAAGTGTACTGAAGAGGACAAAGTAAAGTACGCTACGCATACCTTTACAGGTTCTGCGTTAACATGGTGGAATACCTATCTAGAGCAAGTGGGACAAGATGATGCGTACGCACTACCGTGGTCAGCATTCAAGCACTTGATGAACGAGAAGTACCGTCCCAGAACCGAGGTCAATAAGCTCAAGACAGAACTTAGAGGGTTACAAACCCAAGGATTTGATATTACCACGTACGAAAGACGATTCACAGAATTGTGCCTATTGTGTCCGGGAGCATTCGAAGATGAGGAAGAGAAGATCGACGCGTTTGTGAAAGGATTACCGGAAAGAATCCAAGAAGATATAAGTTCACACGAGCCCATATCCATACAACAGGCATGTAGAATGGCTCACAAACTCGTGAACCAGATTGAAGAAAGAATTAAAGAACAGACTGCTGAAGAGGCCAATGTGAAGCAAGTCAAAAGAAAGTGGGAGGAAAACGGTGATAAGAATCACCAATACAACAACAACAGCAATTACAACAATAATCGCAACAATTATCCCAACAATCGCAACATCAATCGCAACTACAACAAACGGCCCAACAACAACAACAACAACAACAACAACAACAACAACAATAACAGCAACTACAACAATCATCCCAACAACAATAATAACCGTAACAACAACAACAATCAGAAGCAGCTATGCCAAAGGTGTGAAAAGAATCACTCGGGGTTCTGCACCAAATTTTGCAACAAGTGTAAAAGAAATGGTCATAGCGCGGCGAAGTGTGAGGTCCACGGTCCAGGGGTTAATAGAACGAAAGGAACAAATGGTGTCGGAACGAGTAATGGCGGAGCAAGCAGTGTCGGAGCAAGTTATGCCAATGTAGTTTGTTATAAATGTGGAAAACCGGGCCACATTATTAGAAATTGCCCGAACCAGGAGAACACGAATGGACAAGGCCATGGAAGAGTTTTCAATATTAATGCGGCAGAGGCACAGGAAGACCCGGAGCTTGTTACGGGTACGTTTCTTATTGACAATAAATCTGCTTACGTTTTATTTGATTCGGGTGCTGATAGAAGCTATATGAGTAGAGATTTTTGTGCTAAATTAAGTTGTCCATTGACGCCTTTGGATAGTAAATTTTTACTCGAATTAGCAAATGGTAAATTAATTTCAGCAGATAATATATGTCGAAATCGAGAAATTAAACTGGTTAGCGAAACATTTAAGATTGATTTGATACCAGTAGAGTTAGGGAGTTTTGATGTGATAATCGGTATGGACTGGTTGAAAGAAGTGAAAGCGGAGATCGTTTGTTACAAAAATGCAATTCGCATTATACGAGAAAAAGGAAAACCCTTAATGGTGTACGGAGAAAAGGGCAACACGAAGCTACATCTTATTAGTAATTTGAAGGCACAAAAACTAATAAGAAAAGGTTGCTATGCTGTTCTAGCACATGTCGAGAAAGTACAAACTGAAGAAAAGAGCATCAATGATGTTCCCGTCGCAAAAGAATTTCCTGATGTATTTTCGAAAGAATTACCGGGATTACCCCCACATCGATCCGTTGAATTTCAAATAGATCTTGTACCAGGAGCTGCACCAATAGCTCGTGCTCCTTACAGACTCGCACCCAGCGAGATGAAAGAACTACAAAGCCAATTACAAGAACTTTTAGAGCGTGGTTTCATTCGACCAAGCACATCACCGTGGGGAGCTCCTGTTTTGTTTGTCAAGAAGAAAGATGGTACATTCAGGTTGTGTATCGACTACCGAGAGTTGAACAAACT
Organism: Rutidosis leptorrhynchoides; assembly: GCF_046630445.1. Classification (NCBI taxonomy): domain Eukaryota; kingdom Viridiplantae; phylum Streptophyta; class Magnoliopsida; order Asterales; family Asteraceae; genus Rutidosis; species Rutidosis leptorrhynchoides. Next base: position 462,539,121 of record NC_092337.1, on the reverse strand, counting down.
TACCATCAAGAACCGCTACCCACTACCGAGAATCAATGACTTATTTGATCAACTACAAGGCTCGTCTGTTTATTCAAAGATTGACTTACGTTCCGGGTATCATCAAATGCGGGTGAAAGAAGAAGATATTCCAAAGACTGCTTTCAGAACATGTTACGGTCATTAGGAGTTTATGGTCATGCCGTTTGGTTTAACTAATGCACCAGCTGTGTTCATGGACCTTATGAACCGAGTGTGTGGACCATACCTTGACAAGTTTGTCATTGTTTTCATTGATGACATACTTATTTACTCAAAGAATGACCAAGAACACGGTGAACATTTGAGAAAGGTGTTAGAAGTATTGAAGAAGGAAGAATTGTACGCTAAGTTTTCAAAGTGTGCATTTTGGTTGGAAGAATTTCAATTCCTCGGTCACATAGTGAACAAAGAAGGTATTAAGGTGGATCCGGCAAAGATAGAAACTGTTGAAAAGTGGGAAACCCCGAAACTCCGAAACACATACGCCAGTTTTTAGGACTAGCTGGTTACTACAAAAGGTTCATCCAAGACTTTTCCAGAATAGCAAAACCCTTGACTGCATTAATGCATAAAGGGAAGAAATTTGAATGGAATGATGAACAAGAGAAAGCGTTTCAGTTATTGAAGAAAAAGCTAACTACGGCACCTATATTGTCATTGCCTGAAGGGAATGATGATTTTGTGATTTATTGTGACGCATCAAAGCAAGGTCTCGGTTGTGTATTAATGCAACGAACGAAGGTGATTGCTTATGCGTCTAGACAATTGAAGATTCACGAACAAAATTATACGACGCATGATTTGGAATTAGGCGCGGTTGTTTTTGCATTAAAGACTTGGAGGCACTACTTATATGGGGTCAAAAGTATTATATATACCGACCACAAAAGTCTTCAACACATATTTAATCAGAAACAACTGAATATGAGGCAGCGTAGGTGGATTGAATTATTGAATGATTACGACTTTGAGATTCGTTACCACCCGGGGAAGGCAAATGTGGTAGCCGATGCCTTGAGCAGGAAGGACAGGGAACCCATTCGAGTAAAATCTATGAATATAATGATTCATAATAACATTACTACTCAAATAAAGGAGGCGCAACAAGGAGTTTTAAAAGAGGGAAATTTAAAGGATGAAATACCCAAAGGATCGGAGAAGCATCTTAATATTCGGGAAGACGGAACCCGGTATAGGGCTGAAAGGATTTGGGTACCAAAATTTGGAGATATGAGAGAAATGGTACTTAGAGAAGCTCATAAAACCAGATACTCAATACATCCTGGAACGGGGAAGATGTACAAGGATCTCAAGAAACATTTTTGGTGTCCGGGTATGAAAGCTGATGTTGCTAAATACGTAGGAGAATGTTTGACGTGTTCTAAGGTCAAAGCTGAGCATCAGAAACCATCATGTCTACTTCAACAACCCGAAATCCCGGAATGGAAATGGGAAAACATTACCATGGATTTCATCACTAAATTTCCAAGGACTGCAAGTGGTTTTGATACTATTTGGGTAATAGTTGATCGTCTCACCAAATCAGCACACTTCTTGCCAATAAGAGAAGATGACAAGATGGAGAAGTTAGCACGACTGTATTTGAAGGAAGTCATCTCCAGACATGGAATACCAATCTCTATTATCTCTGATAGGGATGGCAGATTTATTTCAAGATTCTGGCAGACATTACAGCAAGCATTAGGAACTCGTCTAGACATGAGTACTGCCTATCATCCACAAACTGATGGGCAGAGCGAAAGGACAATACAAACGCTTGAAGACATGCTACGAGCATGTGTTATTGATTTCGGAAATAGTTGGGATCGACATCTACCATTAGCAGAATTTTCCTACAACAACAGCTACCATTCAAGCATTGAGATGGCGCCGTTTGAAGCACTTTATGGTAGAAAGTGCAGGTCTCCGATTTGTTGGAGTGAAGTGGGGGATAGACAGATTACGGGTCCGGAGATTATACAAGAAACTACCGAGAAGATCATCCAAATTCAACAACGGTTGAAAACCGCCCAAAGTCGACAAAAGAGCTACGCTGACATTAAAAGAAAAGATATAGAATTTGAAATTAGAGAGATGGTCATGCTTAAAGTTGCACCTTGGAAAGGCGTTGTTCGATTTGGTAAACGAGGGAAATTAAATCCAAGGTATATTGGACCATTCAAGATTATTGATCGTGTCGGACCAGTAGCTTACCGACTTGAGTTACCTCAACAACTCGCGGCTGTACATAACACTTTCCACGTCTCTAATTTGAAGAAATGTTTTGCTAAAGAAGATCTCACTATTCCGTTAGATGAAATCCAAATCAACGAAAAACTTCAATTCATCGAAGAACCCGTCGAAATAATGGATCGTGAGGTTAAAAGACTTAAGCAAAACAAGATACCAATTGTTAAGGTTCGATGGAATGCTCGTAGAGGACCCGAGTTCACCTGGGAGCGTGAAGATCAGATGAAGAAGAAATACCCGCATCTATTTCCAGAAGATTCGTCAACACCTTCAACAGCTTAAAATTTCAGGACGAAATTTATTTAACGGGTAGGTACTGTAGTGACCCGAACTTTTCCATGTTTATATATATTAATTGAGATTGATATTTACATGATTAAATGTTTCCAACATGTTAAGCAATCAAACTTGTTAAGACTTGATTAATTGAAATATGTTTCATATAGACAATTGACCACCCAAGTTGACCGGTGATTCACGAACGTTAAAACTTGTAAAAACTATATGATGACATATATATGGATATATATATATATAGTTAACATGATACTATGATAAGTAAACATATCATTAAGTATATTAACAATGAACTACATATGTAAAAACAAGAGTACTAACTTAATGATTTTTAAACGAGACATATATGTAACGATTGTATATATATCATATTAAGAGATATTCATACATGATAATATCATGATAATATAATAATTTAAAATCTCATTTGAAATTATAAACATTGGGTTAACAACATTTAACAAGATCGTTAACCTAAAGGTTTCAAAACAACATTTACATGTAACGACTAACGATGACTTAACGACTCAGTTAAAATGTATATACATGTAGTGTTTTAATATGTATTTATACACTTTTGAAAGACTTCAATACACTTATCAAAATACTTCTACTTAACAAAAATGCTTACAATTACATCCTCGTTCAGTTTCATCAACAATTCTACTCGTATGCACTCGTATTCGTACTCGTACTCGTACAATACACAGCTTTTAGATGTATGTACTATTGGTATATACACTCCAATGATCAGCTCTTAGCAGCCCATGTTAGTCACCTAACACATGTGGGAACCATCATTTGGCAACTAGCATGAAATATCTCATAAAATTACAAAAATATGAGTAATCATTCATGACTTATTTACATGAAAACAAAATTACATATCCTTTATATCTAATCCATACACCAACGACCAAAAACACCTACAAACACTTTCATTCTTCAATTTTCTTCATCTAATTGATCTCTCTCAAGTTCTATCTTCAAGTTCTAAGTGTTCTTCATAAATTCCAAAAGTTCTAGTTTCATAAAATCAAGAATACTTTCAAGTTTGCTAGCTCATTTCCAATCTTGTAAGGTGATCATCCAACCTCAAGAAATCTTTGTTTCTTACAGTAGGTTATCATTCTAATACAAGGTAATAATCATATTCAAACTTTGGTTCAATTTCTATAACTATAACAATCTTATTTCAAGTGATGATCTTACTTGAACTTGTTTTCGTGTCATGATTCTGCTTCAAGAACTTCGAGCCATCCAAGGATCCATTGAAGCTAGATCCATTTTTCTATTTTCCAGTAGGTTTATCCAAGGAACTTAAGGTATTAATGATGTTCATAACATCATTCGATTCATACATATAAAGCTATCTTATTCGAAGGTTTAAACTTGTAATCACTAGAACATAGTTTAGTTAATTCTAAACTTGTTCGCAAACAAAAGTTAATCCTTCTAATTTGACTTTTAAAATCAACTAAACACATGTTCTATATCGATATGATATGCTAACTTAATGATTTAAAACCTGGAAACACGAAAAACACCGTAAAACCGGATTTACGCCGTCGTAGTAACACCGCGGGCTGTTTTGGGTTAGTTAATTAAAAACTATGATAAACTTTGATTTAAAAGTTGTTATTCTGAGAAAATGATTTTTATTATGGACATGAAACTATATCCAAAAATTATGGTTAAACTCAAAGTGGAAGTATGTTTTCTAAAATGGTCATCTAGACGTCGTTCTTTCGACTGAAATGACTACCTTTACAAAAACGACTTGTAACTTATTTTTCTGACTATAAACCTATACTTTTTCTGTTTAGATTCATAAAATAGAGTTCAATATGAAACCATAGCAATTTGATTCACTCAAAACGGATTTAAAATGAAGAAGTTATGGGTAAAACAAGATTGGATAATTTTTCTCATTTTAGCTACGTGAAAATTGGTAACAAATCTATTCCAACCATAACTTAATCAACTTGTATTGTCTATTATGTAATCTTGAGATACCATAGACACGTATACAATGTTTCGACCTATCATGTCGACACATCTATATATATTTCGGAACAACCATAGACACTCTATATGTGAATGTTGGAGTTAGCTATACAGGGTTGAGGTTGATTCCAAAATATATATAGTTTGAGTTGTGATCAATACTGAGATACGTATACACTGGGTCGTGGATTGATTCAAGATAATATTTATCGATTTATTTCTGTACATCTAACTGTGGACAACTAGTTGTAGGTTAATAACGAGGACAGCTGACTTAATAAACTTAAAACATCAAAATATATTAAAAGTGTTGTAAATATATTTTGAACATACTTTGATATATATGTATATATTGTTATAGGTTCGTGAATCAACCAGTGGCCAAGTCTAACTTCCCGACAAAGTAAAAATCTGTAAAAGTGAGTTATAGTCCCACTTTTAAAATCTAATATTTTTGGGATGAGAATACATGCAGGTTTTATAAATGATTTACAAAATAGACACAAGTACGTGAAACTACATTCTATGGTTGAATTATCGAAATCGAATATGCCCCTTTTTATTAAGTCTGGTAATCTAAGAATTAGGGAACAGACAACCTAATTGACGCAAATCCTAAAGATAGATCTATTGGGCCTAACAAACCCCATCCAAAGTACCGGATGCTTTAGTACTTCGAAATTTATATCATATCCGAAGGGTGTCCCAGAATGATGGGGATATTCTTATATATGCATCTTGTTAATGTCGGTTACCAGGTGTTCACCATATAAATGATTTTTATCTCTATGTATGGGATGTGTATTTCAATATGAAATCTTGTGGTCTATTATTATGATTTGATATATATAGGTTAAACCTATAACTCACCAACATTTTTGTTGACGTTTTAAGCATGTTTATTCTCAGGTGATTATTAAGAGCTTCCGCTGTCGCATAATTAAATAAGGACGAGATTTGGAGTCCATGCTTGTATGATATTGTGTAAAAACTGCATTCAAGAAACTTATTTTGTTGTAACATATTTGTATTGTAAACCATTATGTAATGGTCGTGTGTAAACAGGATATTTTAGATTATCATTATTTGATAATCTACGTAAAGCTTTTTAAACCTTTATTGATGAAATAAAGGTTATGGTTTGTTTTAAAATGAATGCAGTCTTTGAAAAATGTCTCATATAGAGGTCAAAACCTCGCAACAAAATCAATTAATATGGAACATTTTTAATCAATAAGAACGGGACATTTCAGTCCAAGGTTCTGGATGGCATCCAGATTGGTATTCAAGTCTGATGCAGAAAACTTCTAAGTGCACGAACCAAAAACTAAACTAACACATTTTATGATCCGCAAACAACCAAAACATGTATCTTATATCATCGGAAAGGTATTTTGAGGAGGAAAACATCTAAACACATTTCATCAATCACATTTACCTTTAGAACAACCAAAATCACATTAAATGCTCAATCCTTTAATGCATTCAAGTTCATAAATGCAAATCAATGATTCGGCAACCAATTTACATGAATGATATGCCGTCTCGAAGGTAATCAAGCATACAATACAACCTAATACTTACTAATAACATTTCATGTCATTCCAAGCATCAAAAGTCCATTTCACGTTCATCAAACCCTAACCCAATTCACCAAAATCACTAATCAAGTTCATGAAGTTTTCTAAAGCAACCTACACATGAAATTGAAGCTAGTGATACTAGGAACACATTTAATACTTGCACTTTATCAAAACAACAACATTAAATCATCCAAAACTCAAAATCAAGCACACACTATTCATGTTCATGCTAGTTACACTAAAACAATGAGATCGAGCATATAAATCATATATTCATGTTAGACTTGAGCCATAGACACTAACTAACAACTTTATAAGTTAAAAACATCAAGAACACAAAATCTAGTGATTTTAGAAAGTTACCCAAATGTAATGATATTGGTATGGAATCGAAGAGGAAGTTGCAAGGATTCCAAAAATGTAATTTGTTTTGCAAAACACCCGCTAGCTCGGATTTGGATGATGATTCTTGTTGGTGTTCTTTGAGAGAAAAAAGGAAGTAGTAAAAGATGAGGATGAAAATGAATGGATGAAAGGGGTTTGACCCTTTGACCTAGTCAAGGGTTTGATCCCTTGTCAAGTTTAGTCCCTCAACTTTCGTTCAGGTGCGTGAATTACCTAAACAAGATAATTTAAAACGCGTATTAACGGGAGATGTTATAGTCATATAACAGACTTTAAATAATTAAACGGAAAAAGGCGGGATGTTACATTCTCCATCTTGTCATCTTCTCTTAATGGCAGGAAGTGTGCTGATTTGGTGAGACGATCAAATATTACCCAAATAGTATCAAAACCACTTGCAGTCCTTGGCAATTTAGTGATGAAATCCATGGTAATGTTTTCCCATTTCCATTCCGGGATTTCGGGTTGTTGAAGTAGACCTGATGGTTTCTGATGCTCAGCTTTGATCTTAGAACACATCAAACATTCTCCTACGTATTTAGCAACATCGGCTTTCATACCCGGCCACCAAAAATGTTTCTTGAGATCCTTGTACATCTTCCCCGTTTCAGGATGTATTGAGTATCTGGTTTTATGAGCTTCTCTAAGTACCATTTATCTCGTATCTCCAAATTTTGATACCCAAATCCTTTCAGCCCTATACCAGGTTCCGTCTTCCCAAATATTAAGATGCTTCTCCGATCCTTTGTGTATTTCATCCTTTAAATTTCCCTCTTTTAAAACTCCTTGTTGCGCCTCCTTTATTTGAGTAGTAAGGTTAGTGTGAATCATTATATTCATAGCTTTTACTCGAATGGGTTCTCTGTCCTTTCTGCTCAAGGCGTCGATTACCACATTCGCCTTCCCCGGGTGGTATCGAATCTCAAAATCATAATCATTCAACAGTTCAATCCACCTGCGTTGTCTCATATTCAGTTGCTTCTGATTAAATATATGTTGGAGACTTTTATGGTCGGTATATATAATACTTTTGACCCCAAATAAATAATGCCTCCAAGTCTTTAATGCAAAAACAACAGCACCCAATTCCAAATCGCGAGTCATATAATTTTGCTCGTGAATCTTCAATTGTCTAAACGCATAAGCAATCACCTTCGTTCGTTGCATTAATACACAACCGAGACCTTGCTTTGATGCGTCACAATAAATCACAAAATCATCATTCCCTTCAGGCAATGACAATATGGGTGCCGTAGTTAGCTTTTTCTTCAATAACTGAAACTCCTTCTCTTGTTCATCCTTCCATTCAAATTTCTTCCCTTTATGCGTTAATGCAGTCAAGGGTTTTGCTATTTTGGAGAAATCTTGGATGAATCTTCTGTAGTAACCAGCCAATCCTAAAAATTGACGTATATGTTTCGGAGTTTTTGGGGTTTCCCACTTTTCAACAGTTTCGATCTTTGCCGGGTCCACCTGGATACCTTCTTTGTTCACTATGTGACCGAGGAATTGAACTTCTTCCAACCAAAATGCACACTTTGAAAATTTAGCGTACAGTTTTTCTTTCCTCAATACTTCTAGCACTTTTCTCAAATGTTCTTCGTGCTCTTGATCATTCTTTGAGTAAATAAGTATGTCATCGATGAAAATAATGACAAACTTATCAAGATATGGCCCACACACTCGGTTCATAAGGTCCATGAACACAGCTGGTGAGTTAGTCAATCTAAACGGCATAACCATAAACTCGTAATGACCATAAAGCGTCCTAAAAGAAGTTTTTGAAATATCATCCTCCTTTACCCGCATTTGATGATATTCAGAACGTAAATCGATCTTCGAATAAATCGACGAGCCTTGTAGTTGATCAAACAAGTCGTCGATTCTCGGCAGTGGATAACGGTTCTTGATGGTAAGTTTATTCAACTCTCTGTAGTCGATACACAACCTAAATGTACCATCCTTCTTCTTGACAAACAAAACAGGAGCTCCCCATGATGACGTGCTTGGTTGAATGAAACCACGTTCTAATAGTTCCTGAAGTTGGCTTTGCAATTCTTTAATCTCGCTGGGTGCGAGTCTGTATGGAGTACGAGCTATTGGTGCAGCTCCCGGTACAAGATCTATTTGAAATTCAACAGATCGGTGTGGAGGTAGACCCGATAATTCTTTCGGAAATACATCGGGAAATTCTTTTGCGACAGGAACATCATTGATGCTCTTTTCTTCAGTTTGCACTTTCTCGACGTGTGCCAGAACAGCATAGCAACCTTTTCTTATTAGTTTTTGTGCCTTCAAATTACTAATAAGATGTAGCTTCGCGTTGCCCTTTTCTCCGTACACCATTAAGGGTTTTCCTTCTTCTTGTACAATGCGAATTGCATTTTTGTAACATACGATCTCTGCTTTCACTTCTTTCAGCCAGTCCATGCCAATTATTACATCAAAATCCCTAACTCTACTGGTATCAAATCAATCTTAAATGTTTCGCTACCCAGTTTAATTTCTCGATTCCGACATATATTATCTGCTGAAATTAATTTACCGTTTGCTAATTCGAGTAAAAATTTACTATCCAACGGCGTCAATGGACAACTTAATTTAGCACAAAAATCTCTACTCATATAGCTTCTATCCACACCCAAATCAAATAAAAGGTAAGCAGATTTATTATCAATAAAAAATGTACCCGTAACAAGCTTCGGGTCTTCCTGTGCCTCTGCCGCATTAATATTGAAAACTCTTCCGCAGCCTTGTCCATTCGTGTTCTCCTGGTTTGGGCAATTTCTAATAATGTGGCTCGGTTTTCCACATTTATAACAAACTACATTGGCATAACTTGCTCCGACACTACTTGCTCCGCCATTACTCATTCCGACACCATTTGTTCCTTTCGTTCTGTTAACCCCTGGTCCGTAGACCTCACACTTCGCCCCGCTATGACCATTTCTTTTACACTTGTTGCAAAATTTGGTGCAGAACCCCGAGTGATACTTTTCACACCTTTGGCATAGCTGCTTCTGATTGTTATTGTTGTTGCGGTTGTTATTATTATTGGAATGATTGTTGTAGTTGATGTTGTTGTTGTTGTTGTTGTTGTTGTTGTTGTTGTTGTTGTTGTTGTTGTTGGGCCGTTTGTTGTAGTTGTGATTGATGTTACGATTGTTGGGATAGTTGTTGCAATTATTGTTGTAATTGCTGTTGTTGTTGTATTGGTGATTCTTATCACCGTTTTCCTCCCACTTTCTTTTGACTTGCTTCACATTGGGCTCTTCAGCCGCCTGTTCTTTAATTCTTTCCTCAATCTGGTTCACTAGATTGTGAGCCATTCTACATGCCTGTTGTATGGAGGCAGGCTCGTGTTGAAATGTCCCGTTCTTATTGATTAAAAACGTTCCATATTAATTGATTTCGTTGCGAGGTTTTGACCTCTATATGAGACGTTTTTCAAAGACTGCATTCATTTTAAAACAAACCATAACCTTTATTTCATCAATAAAGGTATAAAAAGCTTTACGTAGATTATCAAATAATGATAATCTAAAATATCCTGTTTACACACGACCATTACATAATCGTTTACAATACAATTATGTTACAACAAAATAAGTTTCTTGAATGCAGTTTTTACACAATATCATACAAGCATGGACTCCAAATCTCGTCCTTATTTAAGTATGCGACAGTGGAAGCTCTTAATAATCACCTGAGAATAAACATGCTTAAAACGTCAACAAAAATGTTGGTGAGTTATAGGTTTAACCTATATATATCAAATCATAATAATAGACCACAAGATTTCATATTTCAATACACATCCCATACATAGAGATAAAAATCATTCATATGGTGAACACCTGGTAACCGACATTAACAAGATGCATATATAAGAATATCCCCATCATTCCGGGACACCCTTCGGATATGATATAAATTTCGAAGTACTAAAGCATCCGGTACTTTGGATGGGGTTTGTTAGGCCCAATAGATCTATCTTTAGGATTCGCGTTAATTAGGGTGTCTGTTCCCTAATTCTTAGATTACCAGGCTTAATAAAAAGGGGCATATTCGATTTCGATAATTCAACCATAGAATGTAGTTTCACGTACTTGTGTCTATTTTGTAAATCATTTATAAAACCTGAATGTATTTTCATCCCAAAAATATTAGATTTTAAAAGTGGGACTATAACTCACTTTCACAGATTTTTACTTCGTCGGGAAGTAAGACTTGGCCACTGGTTGATTCACGAACCTATAACAATATATACATATATATCAAAGTATGTTCAAAATATATTTACAACACTTTTAATATATTTTGATATTTTAAGTTTATTAAGTCAGCTGTCCTCGTTAGTAACCTACAACTAGTTGTCCACAGTTAGATGTACAGAAATAAATCGATAAATATTATCTTGAATCAATCCACGACCCAGTGTATACGTATCTCAGTATTGATCACAACTCAAACTATATATATTTTGGAATCAACCTCAACCCTGTATAGCTAACTCCAACATTCACATATAGAGTGTCTATGGTTGTTCCGAAATATATACAGATGTGTCGACATGATAGGTCGAAACATTGTATACGTGTCTATGGTATCTCAAGATTACATAATATACAATACAAGTTGATTAAGTTATGGTTGGAATAGATTTGTTACCAATTTTCACGTAGCTAAAATGAGAAAAATTATCCAATCTTGTTTTACCCATAACTTCTTCATTTTAAATCCGTTTTGAGTGAATCAAATTGCTATGGTTTCATATTGAACTCTATTTTATGAATCTAAACAGAAAAAGTATAGGTTTATAGTCGGAAAAATAAGTTACTAGTCGTTTTTGTAAAGGTAGTCATTTCAGTCGAAAGAACGACGTCTAGATGACCATTTTAGAAAACATACTTCCACTTTGAGTTTAATCATAATTTTTGGATATAGTTTCATGTTCATAATAACAATCATTTTCTCAGAATAACAACTTTTAAATCAAAGTTTATCATAGTTTTTAATTAACTAACCCAAAACAGCCCGCGGTGTTACTACGACGGCGTAAATCCGGTTTTACGGTGTTTTTCGTGTTTCCAGGTTTTAAATCATTAAGTTAGCATATCATATAGATATAGAACATGTATTTAGTTGATTTTAAAAGTCAAGTTAGAAGGATTAACTTTTGTTTGCGAACAAGTTTAGAATTAACTAAACTATGTTCTAGTGATTACAAGTTTAAACCTTCGAATAAGATAGCTTTATATGTATGAATCGAATGATGTTATGAACATCATTACTACCTTAAGTTCCTTGGATAAACCTACTGGAAAAGAGAAAAATGGATCTAGATTCAACGGATCCTTGGATGGCTCGAAGTTCTTGAAGCAGAATCATGACATGAAAACTAGTTCAAGTAAGATCATCACTTGAAATAAGATTGTTATAGTTATAGAAATTGAACCAAAGTTTGAATATGATTATTACCTTGTATTAGAATGATAACCTACTGTAAGAAACAAAGATTTCTTGAGGTTGGATGATCACCTTACAAGATTAGAAGTGAGCTAGAAAACTTGAAAGTATTCTTGATTTTATGTAACTAGAACTTGTAGAATATATGAAGAACACTTAGAACTTGAAGATAGAACTTGAGAGAGATCAATTAGATGAAGAAAATTGAAGAATGAAAGTGTTTTTAGGTGTTTTTGGTCGTTGTTGTATGGATTAGATATAAAGGATATGTAATTTTGTTTTCATTAAATAAGTCATGAATGATTACTCATATTTTTGTAATTTTATGAGATATTTCATGCTAGTTGCCAAATGATGGTTCCCACATGTGTTAGGTGACTCACATGGGCTGCTAAGAGCTGATCATTGGAGTGTATATACCAATAGTACATACATCTAAAAGCTGTGTATTGTACGAGTACGAATACGGGTGCATACGAGTAGAATTGTTGATGAAACTGAACGAGGATGTAATTGTAAGCATTTTTGTTAAGTAGAAGTATTTTGATAAGTGTATTGAAGTCTTTAAAAAGTGTATAAATACATATTAAAACACTACATGTATATACATTTTAACTGAGTCGTTAAGTCATCGTTAGTCGTTACATGTAAGTGTTGTTTTGAAACCTTTAGGTTAACGATCTTGTTAAATGTTGTTAACCCAATGTTTATAATATCAAATGAGATTTTAAATTATTATATTAACATGATATTATCATGTATGAATATCTCTTAATATGATATATATACATTAAATGTCTTTACAACGATAATCGTTACATATATGTCTCGTTTAAAAATCATAAGTTAGTAGTCTTGTTTTTACATATGTAGTTCATTGTTAATATACTTAATGATATGTTTACTTATCATAGTATCATGTTAACTATATATATATATATCCATATATATGTCATCATATAGTTTTTACAAGTTTTAACGTTCGTGAATCACCGGTCAACTTGGGTGGTCAATTGTCTATATGAAACATATTTCAATTAATCAAGTCTTAATAAGTTTGATTGCTTAACATGTTGGAAACATTTAATCATGTAAATATCAATCTCAATTAATATATATAAACATGGAAAAGTTCGGGTCACTACAGTACCTACCCGTTAAATAAATTTCGTCCCGAAATTTTAAGCTCTTGAAGGTGTTGACGAATCTTCTGGAAATAGATGCGGGTATTTCTTCTTCATCTGATCTTCACGCTCCCAGGTGAACTCGATTCCTCTACGAGCATTCCATCGAACCTTAACAATTGGTATCTTGTTTTGCTTAAGTATTTTTACCTCACGATCCATTATTTCGACGGGTTCTTCGATGAATTGAAGTTTTTCGTTGATTTGGATTTCATCTAACGGAATAGTGAGATCTTCTTTAGCAAAACATTTCTTCAAATTCGAGACGTGGAAAGTGTTATGTACAGCCGCGAGTTGTTGAGGTAACTCAAGTCGGTAAGCTACTGGTCCGACACGATCAATAATCTTGAATGGTCCAATATACCTTGGATTTAATTTCCCTCATTTACCAAATCGAACAATGCCTTTCCAAGGTGCAACTTTAAGCATGACCATCTCTCCAATTTCAAATTCTATATCTTTTCTTTTAATGTCAGCGTAGCTCTTTTGTCGACTTTGGGCGGTTTTTAACCGTTGTTGAATTTGGATGATCTTCTCGGTAGTTTCTTGTATAATCTCCGGACTCGTAATCTGTCTATCCCCCACTTCACTCCAACAAATCAGAGACCTGCACTTTCTACCATAAAGTGCTTCAAACGGCGCCATCTCAATGCTTGAATGGTAGCTGTTGTTGTAGGAAAATTCTACTAACGGTAGATGTCGATCCCAACTGTTTCCGAAATCAATAACACATGCTCGTAGCATGTCTTCAAGCATTTGTATCATCCTTTCGCTCTGCCCATCAGTTTGTGGATGATAGGCAGTACTTATGTCTAGACGAGTTCCTAATGCTTGCTGTAATGTCTGCCAGAATCTTGAAATAAATCTGCCATCCCTATCAGAGATAATAAAGATTGGTATTCCATGTCTAGAGACGACTTCCTTCAAATACAGCCGTGCTAACTTCTCCATCTTGTCATCTTCTCTTATTGGCAGGAAATGTGCTGATTTGGTGAGACGATCAACTATTACCCAAATAGTATCAAAACCACTTGCAGTCCTTGGCAATTTAGTGATGAAATCCATGGTAATGTTTTCCCATTTCCATTCCGGGATTTCGGGTTGTTGAAGTAGACCTGATGGTTTCTGATGTTCAGCTTTGACCTTAGAACACGTCAAACATTCTCCTACATATTTTGCAACATCGGCTTTCATACCCGGCCACCAAAAATTTTTCTTGAGATCCTTGTACATCTTCCCCGTTCCAGGATGTATTGAGTATCTGGTTTTATGAGCTTCTCTAAGTACCATTTCTCTCATATCTCCAAATTTTGGTACCCAAATCCTTTCAGCCCTATACCGGGTTCTGTCTTCCCGAATATTAAGATGCTTCTCCGATCCTTTGGGTATTTCATCCTTTAAATTTCCCTCTTTTAAAACTCCTTGTTGCGCCTCCTTTATTTGAGTAGTAAGGTTATTATGAATCATTATATTCATAGATTTTACTCGAATGGGTTCTCTGTCCTTCCTGCTCAAGGCATCGGCTACCACATTTGCCTTCCCCGGGTGGTAACGAATCTCAAAGTCGTAATCATTCAATAATTCAATCCACCTACGCTGCCTCATATTCAGTTGTTTCTAATTAAATATGTGTTGAAGACTTTTGTGGTCGGTATATATAATACTTTTGACCCCATATAAGTAGTGCCTCCAAGTCTTTAATGCAAAAACAACCGCGCCTAATTCCAAATCATGCGTCGTATAATTTTGTTCGTGAATCTTCAATTGTCTAGACGCATAAGCAATCACCTTCGTTCGTTGCATTAATACACAACCGAGACCTTGCTTTGATGCGTCACAATAAATCACAAAATCATCATTCCCTTGAGGCAATGACAATATAGGTGCCGTAGTTAGCTTTTTCTTCAATAACTGAAACGCTTTCTCTTGTTCATCATTCCATTCAAATTTCTTCCCTTTATGCGTTAATGCAGTCAAGGGTTTTGATATTCTGGAAAAGTCTTGGATGAACCTTCTGTAGTAACCAGCTAGTCCTAAAAACTGGCGTATGTGTTTCGGAGTTTTCGGGGTTTCCCACTTTTCAACAGTTTCTATCTTTGCCGGATCCACCTTAATACCTTCTTTGTTCACTATGTGACCGAGGAATTGAACTTCTTCCAACCAAAATGCACACTTTGAAAACTTAGCGTACAATTCTTCCTTCCTCAATAATTCTAACACCTTTCTCAAATTTTCACCGTGTTCTTGGCCATTCTTTGAGTAAATAAGTATGTCATCAATGAAAACAATGACAAACTTGTCAAGGTATGGTCCACACACTCGGTTCATAAGGTCCATGAACACAGCTAGTGCATTAGTTAAACCAAACGGCATGACCATAAACTCGTAATGACCGTAACGTGTTCTGAAAGCAGTCTTTGGAATATCATCTTCTTTCACCCGCATTTGATGATACCCGGAACGTAAGTCAATCTTTGAATAAACAGACGAGCCTTGTAGTTGATCAAATAAGTTGTCGATTCTCGGTAGTGGGTAGCGGTTCTTGATGGTAAGTTTGTTCAACTCTCGGTAGTCGATACACAACCTGAATGTACCCTCTTTCTTCTTGACAAACAAAACAGGAGCTCCCCACGGTGATGTGCTTGGTCGAATGAAACCACGCTCTAAAAGTTCTTGTAATTGGCTTTGCAGCTCTTTCATCTCGCTGGGTGTGAGTCTGTAAGGAGCACGAGCTATTGGTGCAACTCCTGGTACAAGATCTATTTGAAATTCAACGGATCGATGTGGGGGTAATCCCGGTAATTCTTTCGGAAATACATCGGGAAATTCTTTTGCAATGGGAACATCATTGATGCTCTTTTCTTCAGTTTGTACTTTCTCGACATGTGCTAGAACAGCATAGCAACCTTTTCTTATTAGTTTTTGTGCCTTCAAATTACTAATAAGATGTAGCTTCGTGTTGCCCTTTTCTCCGTACACCATTAAGGGTTTTCCTTTTTCTCGTATAATGCGAATTGCATTTTTGTAACAAATGATCTCTACTTTCACTTCTTTCAACCGGTCCATACCGATTATCACATCAAAACTCCCTAACTCTACTGGTATCAAATCAATCTTAAATGTTTCGCTAACCAGTTTAATTTCTCGATTCCGACATATATTATCTGCTGAAATTAATTTACCATTTGCTAATTCGAGTAAAAATTTACTATCCAAAGGCGTCAATGGACAACGTAATTTAGCACAAAAATCTCTACTCATATAGCTTCTATCCACACCCGAATCAAATAAAACGTAAGCAGATTTATTGTCAATAAGAAACGTACCCGTAACAAGCTTCGGGTCTTCCTGTGCCTCTGCCGCATTAATATTGAAAACTCTTCCGCGGCCTTGTCCATTCGTGTTCTCCTGGTTCGGGCAATTTCTAATAATGTGGCCCGATTTTCCACATTTATAACAAACTACATTGGCATAACTTGCTCCGACACTACTGGCTCCGCCATTACTCGTTCCGACACCATTTGTTCCTTTCGTTCTATTAACCCCTGGTCCGTAGACCTCACACTTCGCCGCGCTATGACCATTTCTTTTACACTTGTTGCAAAATTTGGTGCAGAACCCCGAGTGATACTTTTCACACCTTTGGCATAGCTGCTTCTGATTGTTGTTGTTTTTGCGGTTATTATTGTTGTTGGGATGATTGTTGTAGTTGCTGTTGTTGTTGTTGTTGTTGTTGTTGTTGGGCCGTTTGTTGTAGTTGCGATTGATGTTGCGATTGTTGGGATAATTGTTGCGATTATTGTTGTAATTGCTGTTGTTGTTGTATTGGTGATTCTTATCACCGTTTTCCTCCCACTTTCTTTTGACTTGCTTCACATTGGCCTCTTCAGCAGTCTTTTCTTTAATTCTTTCTTCAATCTGGTTCACTAGTTTGTGAGCCATTCTACATGCCTGTTGTATGGAGGCGGGCTCGTGTGAACTTATATCTTCTTGGATTCTTTTCGGTAATCCTTTCACAAACGCGTCGATCTTCTCTTCCTCATCTTTGAATGCTCCCGGACACAATAGGCACAATTGTGTGAATCGTCTTTCGTACGTGGTAATATCAAATCCTTGGGTTCGTAACCCTCTAAGTTCTGTCTTGAGCTTATTGACCTCGGTTCTGGGACGGTACTTCTCGTTCATCAAGTGCATGAATGCTGACCACGGTAGTGCGTACGCATCGTCTTGTCCCACTTGCTCTAGATAGGTATTCCACCATGTTAACGCAGAACCTGTGAAGGTATGCGTAGCGTACTTTACTTTGTCCTCTTCAGTACACTTACTTATGGCAAACACCGATTCGACCTTCTCGGTCCACCGTTTCAATCCGATCGATCTTTCGGTTCCATCAAATTCCAAAGGTTTACAGGCAGTGAATTCTTTGTAGGTGCATCCTACACGATTTCCTGTACTGCTAGATCCAAGGTTATTGTTGGTATGTAGCGCAGCCTGTACTGTGGCTATGTTTGAAGCTAGAAAAGTACGGAATTCCTCTTCATTCATATTCACGGTGTGTCGAGTAGTCGGTGCCATTTCCTTCAAAATAGTCAAATGGAACAAGTTAATCATACAGAATATTAAGAGTAGTTAATAGTATTTCGTAGCATAATATGAACTCATTTATAAAATCTTTTTCTTCATATTAGCGTTTTATAAGTTTAAATTCGGGTAGTACCTACCCGTTAAGATCATACTTAGTAGCTAATATACAATTCAACTACTACAATTCTATATGAAAAACTGATTATAATAATATTTCGCGCTCAAACTTTTATACAATATTTTACAAACTTACAATACCGCTTATTTTACATAAAGCATGAAATATAGCACACAATAACTTTGATACAAGATAGTTGTGAAGATAATTCTAGCTAGTACACAAGTCGTTCAGCAAAGGCAATAAAGACACGCAATTCATACGTCCAGAAACAAGTCATGCATTCTGGTTTTACTAGGATTACTTCCCATCCTTGGTCTTGTGGAATATAACCGTTATGGCCGTTGATAAGACAGCGTGTTGTAACGTCGTCAAAGGGACGAGGGTTACGTAATGTCCAACAGTCCCGTAACAATCTAAAAACCTCATTTCTTACCCCAATTACCGACTCCGTCACTTGTGGAAACATTTTGTTTAATAGTTGTAGCCCGATGTTCTTGTTCTCACTTTGGTGAGAAGCGAACATTACTAATCCGTAAGCATAACATGCTTCTTTATGTTGCATGTTAGCCGCTTTTTCTAAATCACGAAGTCCAATATTCGGATATATTGAGTCAAAATAATTTCTTAACCCATTGCGTAAAATATCATTTGGGTTCCCCGCAATATATGCGTCAAAGTAAACACATCGTAACTTATGGATTTCCCAATGTGATATCCCCCATCTTTCGAACGAAAGCCTTTTATAAACCAAGGCATTCTTGGAACGTTCTTCGAATGTCTTACAAACTGATCTCGCCTTAAATAGTTGTGCCGAAGAATTCTGACCGACTCTAGACAAGATATCATCAATCCTGTCTCCGGGTAGGTCTCTTAAAATATTGGGTTGTCTATCCATTTTGTGTTTTTATACTGTAAAATAGACAAGAGTTAGATTCATAAAAAAAATACTTATTAATACAAGAAATTTTTACATATATCATAAAGCATAAGCACACTATATTACATATATTACACCACACGAATACAACTATCTTATTCCGACTCGCTTGTTTCTTCTTCTTCGGTTTTGGTTCGTTTTGCCAAGTTTCTAGGGATATATGATGTTCCCCTAATACGAGCCATCGTTTTCCACATTGGTTTAGAAAAACCTGGTGGTTTAGAGGTTCCCGGGTCATTGTTACAACTTAAGGACTTCGGGGGTTGACGATACATATAAAGTTCATCGGGGTTGGAATTAGATTTCTCTATTTTTATGCCCTTTCCCTTATTATTTTCTTTTTCCTTTTTAAATTCAGTTGGGGTAATTTCTATAACATCATCGGAATTCTCGTCGGAATCCGATTCATCGGAGAATTGGTAATCCTCCAAATATTTTGCTTCCTTGGCGGAAACACCATTGACCATAATTAACCTTGGTCAGTTGGTTGAGGATTTTCTTTTACTTATCCGTTTTATTATTTCCCCCACCGGTTCTATTTCTTCATCCGGTTCCGATTCTTCTTCCAGTTCCGACTCTTCTTTCGGTTCCGACTCTTCTTCCGGTTCCTCTTCGGGAACTTGTGAATCAGTCCACGAATCATTCCAATTTACATTTGACTCTTCATTATTATTAGGTGAGTCAATGGGACTTGTTCTAGAGGTAGACATCTATCACATAATATCAAACGCGTTAAGAGATTAATATATCACATAATATTCACATGTTAAAAATATATAGTTTCCAACAAAATTTGTTAAGCAATCATTTTTCAAGTAAACACGGTCGAAGTCCAGACTCACTAATGCATCCTAAGAAACTCGATAAGACACACTAATGAAAAATTCTGGTTCTCTAAGACCAACGCTCTGATACCAACTGAAATGTCCCGTTCTTATTGATTAAAAACGTTCCATATTAATTGATTTTGTTGCGAGGTTTTGACCTCTATATGAGACGTTTTTCAAAGACTGCATTCATTTTAAAACAAACCATAACCTTTATTTCATCAATAAAGGTTTAAAAAGCTTTACGTAGATTATCAAATAATGATAATCTAAAATATCCTGTTTACACACGACCATTACATAATGGTTTACAATACAATTATGTTACAACAAAATAAGTTTCTTGAATGCAGTTTTTACACAATATCATACAAGCATGGACTCCAAATCTCGTCCTTATTTAAGTATGCGACAGCGGAAGCTCTTAATAATCACCTGAGAATAAACATGCTTAAAACGTCAACAAAAATGTTGGTGAGTTATAGGTTTAACCTATATATATCAAATCATAATAATAGACCACAAGATTTCATATTTCAATACACATCCCATACATAGAGATAAAAATCATTCATATGGTGAACACCTGGTAACCGACATTAACAAGATGCATATATAAGAATATCCCCATCATTCCGGGACACCCTTCGGATATGATATAAATTTCGAAGTACTAAAGCATCCGGTACTTTGGATGGGATTTGTTAGGCCCAATAGATCTATCTTTAGGATTCGCGTTAATTAGGGTGTCTGTTCCCTAATTCTTAGATTACCAGACTTAATAAAAAGGGGCATATTCGATTTTGATAATTCAACCATAGAATGTAGTTTCACGTACTTGTGTCTATTTTGTAAATCATTTATAAAACTTGCATGTATTCTCATCCCAAAAATATTAGATTTTAAAAGTGGGACTATAACTCACTTTCACAGATTTTTACTTCGTCGGGAAGTAAGACTTGGCCACTGGTTGATTCACGAACCTATAACAATATATACATATATATCAAAGTATGTTCAAAATATATTTACAACACTTTTAATATATTTTGATGTTTTAAGTTTATTAAGTCAGCTGTCCTCGTTAGTAACCTACAACTAGTTGTCCACAGTTAGATGTACAGAAATAAATCGATAAATATTATCTTGAATCAATTCACGACCCAGTGTATACGTATCTCAGTATTGATCACAACTCAAACTATATATATTTTGGAATCAACCTCAACCCTGTATAGCTAACTCCAATATTCACATATAGAGTGTCTATGGTTGTTCCGAAATATATATAGATGTGTCGACATGATAGGTCGAAACATTGTATACGTGTCTATGGTATCTCAAGATTACATAATATACAATACAAGTTGATTAAGTTATGGTTGGAATAGATTTGTTACCAATTTTCACGTAGCTAAAATGAGAAAAATTATCCAATCTTGTTTTACCCATAACTTCTTCATTTTAAATCCGTTTTGAGTGAATCAAATTGCTATGGTTTCATATTGAACTCTATTTTTTGAATCTAAACAGAAAAAGTATAGGTTTATAGTGGGAAAAATAAGTTACAAGTCGTTTTTGTAAAGGTAGTCATTTCAGTCGAAAGAACGACGTCTAGATGACCATTTTAGAAAACATACTTCCACTTTGAGTTTAATCATAATTTTTGGATATAGTTTCATGTTCATAATAACAATAATTTTCTTAGAATAACAACTTTTAAATCAAATTTTATCATAGTTTTTAATTAACTAACCCAAAACAGCCCGTGGTGTTACTACGACGGCGTAAATCCGGTTTTACGGTGTTTTTCGTGTTTTCCAGGTTTTAAATCATTAAGTTAGCATATCATATAGATATAGAACATGTGTTTAGTTGATTTTAAAAGTCAAGTTAGAAGGATTAACTTTTGTTTGCGAACAAGTTTAGAATTAACTAAACTATGTTCTAGTGATTACAAGTTTAAACCTTCGAATAAGATAGCTTTATATGTATGAATCGAATGATGTTATGAACATCATTACTACCTTAAGTTCCTTGGATAAACCTACTGGAAAAGGGAAAAATGGATCTAGCTTCAACGGATCCTTGGATGGCTCGAAGTTCTTGAAGCAGAATCATGACACGAAAACAAGTTCAAGTAAGATCATCACTTGAAATAAGATTGTTATAGTTATAGAAATTGAACCAAAGTTTGAATATGATTATTACCTTGTATTAGAATGATAACCTACTGTAAGAAACAAAGATTTCTTGAGGTTGGATGATCACCTTACAAGATTGGAAGTGAGCTAGCAAACTTGAAAGTATTCTTGATTTTATGTAACTAGAACTTGTAGAATATATGAAGAACACTTAGAACTTGAAGATAGAACTTGAGAGAGATCGATTAGATGAAGAAAATTGAAGAAAGAAAGTGTTTGTAGGTGTTTTTGGTCGTTGTTGTATGGATTAGATATAAAGGATATGTAATTTTGTTTTCATGTAAATAAGTCATGAATGATTACTCATATTTTTGTAATTTTATGAGATATTTCATGCTAGTTGCCAAATGATGGTTTCCACATATGTTAGGTGACTCACATGGGCTGCTAAGAGCTGATAATTGGAGTGTATATACCAATAGTACATACATCTAAAAGCTGTGTATTGTACGAGTACGAATACGGGTGCATACGAGTAGAATTGTTGATGAAACTGAATTAGGATGTAATTGTAACCATTTTTGTTAAGTAGAAGTATTTTGATAAGTGTATTGAAGTCTTTCAAAAGTGTATAAATACATATTAAAACACTACATGTATATACATTTTAACTGAGTCGTTAAGTCATCGTTAGTCGTTACATGTAAGTGTTGTTTTGAAACCTTTAGGTTAACGATCTTGTTAAATGTTGTTAACCCAATGTTTATAATATCAAATGAGATTTTAAATTATTATATTATCATGATATTATCATGTATGAATATCTCTTAATATGATATATAGACATTAAATGTCTTTACAACGATAATCGTTACATATATGTCTCGTTTAAAAATCATTAAGTTAGTAGTCTTGTTTTTACATATGTAGTTCATTGTTAATATACTTAATGATATGTTTACTTATCATAGTATCATGTTAACTATATATATATATATATATCCATATATATGTCATCATATAGTTTTTACAAGTTTTAACGTTCGTGAATCACCGGTCAACTTGGGTGGTCAATTGTCTATATGAAACATATTTCAATTAATCAAGTCTTAACAAGTTTGATTGCTTAACATGTTGGAAACATTTAATCATGTAAATATCAATCTTAATTAATATATATAAACATGGAAAAGTTCGGGTCACTACACGTGTGAACTTATATCTTCTTGGATTCTTTCCGGTAATCCTTTCACAAACGCGTCGATCTTCTCTTCTTCATCTTCGAACGCTCTCGGACACAATAGGCACAATTCTGTGAATCGTCTTTCATACGTGGTAATATCAAATCCTTGGGTTCCTAACCCTCTAAGTTCTGTCTTGAGCTTATTGACCTCGGTTCTGGGACGGTACTTCTCGTTCATCAAGTGCTTGAATGCTGACCACGGTAGTGCGTAAGCATCATCTTGTCCCACTTGCTCTAGATAGGTATTCCACCATGTTAACGCAGTACCTGTGAAGGTATGCGTAGTGTACTTCACTTTGTCTTCTTCAGTACACTTACTTATGGCAAACACCGATTCAACTTTCTCGGTCCACCGTTTCAATCCGATCGGTCCTTCGGTTCCATCAAATTCCAAAGGTTTGCAGGCAGTGAATTCTTTGTAGGTGCATCCTACACGATTTCTTATACTGCTAGATCTAAGGTTATTGTTGGTATGTAGCACAGCCTGTACTGCGGCTATGTTCGAAGCTAGAAAAGTACGGAATTCCTCTTCACTCATATTCACGGTGTGTCGAGTAGTCGGTGCCATTTCCTTCAAAATAGTCAAATGGAACAAGTTAATCATACAGAATATTAAGAGTAGTTAATAGTATTTCGTAGCATAATATGAACTCATTTGTAAAAGCTTTTTCTTCATATTAGCGTTTTATAGTTTTCATTCGGGTAGTACCTACCCGTTAATTTCATACTTAGTAGCTATTATACAATTTAACTACTACAATTCTATATGAAAAAACTGATTATAATAATATTTCGCGTTCAAACTTTTACACAATATTTTACAAACATACAATACCGCTTATTTTACATATAGCATGAAATATAGCACATAAAACTTTGATACAAAGTAGTTGCGAAGATAATTCTAGTTAATAAATAAGGCGTTCAGCAAAGGCAATAAAGACACGTAATTCATACGTCCAGAAACAAGTCATGCATTCTGGTTTTACTAATACCACTTCCCATCCTTGGTTTTGTGGAACATAACCGTTGTGACCGATAGTAAGACAATGTGTTGTAATGTCGTCAAAAGGATGAAGGTTACGTAATGACCAACAGTCTCGTAATAACCTAAAAACCTCATTTCTTACCCCAATTACCGACTCCGTCACTTGTGGGAACGTTTTGTTTAATAGTTGTAGCCCGATGTTCTTGTTCTCACTTTGGTGAGAAGCAAACATCACTAACCCGTAAGCATAACACGCTTCTTTATGTTGCATGTTAGCAGCTCTTTCTAACTCACGGAGTCCTGTATTCGGATATATTGAGTGAAAATAATTTCTTAACCCGTTGCGTAAAATAGCATTTGGGTTCCCCGCAATATATGCGTCAAAGTAAACACATCGTAACTTATGGATTTCCCAATGTGATATCCCCCATCTTTCGAACGAAAGCCTTTTATAAACCAAGGCATTCTTGGAACGTTCTTCGAATGTCTTACAAACTGATCTCCCCTTAAATAGTTGTGCCGAGGAATTCTGACTGACTCTAGACAAGATTTCATCAATCATGTCTCCGGGTAGGTCTCTTAAAATATTGGGTTGTCTATCCATTTTGTGTTTTTATACTGTAAAATAGACAAGAGTTAGATTCATAAAAAAAATACTTATTAATACAAGCAATTTTTACATATATCATAAAGCATAAGCACGCTATATTACATATATTACACCACACGAATACAACTATCTTATTCCGACTCGCTCATTTCTTCTTCTTCGGTTTTGGTTCGTTTTGCCAAGTTTCTAGGGATATATGATGTTCCCCTAATACGAGCCGTCGTTTTCCACATTGGTTTAGAAAAACCTGGTGGTTTAGAGGTTCCCGGGTTATTGTCACAACTTAAGAAATACGGGTGTTGACGATACATATAAAGTTCATCGGGTTTGGAATCAAATTTCTCTATTTTTATGCCCTTTCCCTTATTGTTCTCTTTTGCATTATTAAATTGTGTTGGGGTAATTTCTATAACATCATCGGAATCCTTGTCGGGATCCGATTCATCGGAGAATTGGTAATCCTCCCAATACTTTGCTTCCTTGGCGGAAACACCATTGACCATAATTAACTTTGGTCGGTTGGTTGAGGATTTATTCTACTTAACCGTTTTATTATTTCCCCCACTGGTTCTATTTCTTCTTCCGGTTCCGATTCTTCTTTCGGTTCCGACTCTTTTCCGGTTCCTCTTCGGGAACTTGTGAATCTGTCCACGAATCATTCCAATTTACATTTGACTCTTCATTATTATTATGTGAGTCAATGGGACTTGTTCTAGAGGTAGACATCTATCACATAATATCAAACACGTTAAGAGATTAATATATCACATAATATTCACATGTTAAAAATATATAGTTTCCAACAAAATTTGTTAAGCAATCATTTTTCAAGTAAACACGGTCGAAGTCCAGACTCACTAATGCATCCTAACAAACTCGATAAGATATACTAATGCAAAATTATGGTTCTCTAAGACCAATGCTCTGATACCAACTAAAATGTCCCGTTCTTATTGATTAAAAACGTTCCATATTAATTGATTTCGTTGCGAGGTTTGACCTCTATATGAGACGTTTTTCACAGACTACATTCATTTTAAAACAAACCATAACATTTATTTCATCAATAAAGGTTTAAAAAGCTTTACGTAGATTATAAAATAATGATAATCTAAAATATCCTGTTTACACACGACCATTACATAATGGCTTACAATACAAATATGTTACAACGAAATAAGTTTCTTGAATGCAGTTTTTACACAATATCATACAAGCATGGACTCCAAATCTCGTCCTTATTTAAGTATGCGACAGCGGAAGCGCTTAATAATCACCTGAGAATAAACATGCTTAAAACGTCAACAAAAATGTTGGTGAGTTATAGGTTTAACCTATATATATCAAATCGTAACAATAGACCACAAGATTTCATATTTCAATACACATCCCATACATAGAGATAAAAATCATTCATATGGTGAACACCTGGTAACCGACATTAACAAGATGCATATATAAGAATATCCCCATCATTCCGGGACACCCTTCGGATATGATATAAATTTCGAAGTACTAAAGCATCCGGTACTTTGGATGGGGTTTGTTAGGCCCAATAGATCTATCTTTAGGATTCGCGTCAATTAGGGTGTCTCTTCCCTAATTCTTAGATTACCAGACTTAATAAAAATGGGCATATTCGATTTTGATAATTCAACCATAGAATGTAGTTTCACGTACTTGTGTCTATTTTGTAAATCATTTATAAAACCTGCATGTATTCTCATCCCAAAAATATTAGATTTTAAAAGTGGGACTATAACTCACTTTCACAGATTTTTACTTCGTCGGGAAGTAAGACTTGGCCACTGGTCGATTCACGAACCTATAACAAATATGTACATATATATCAAAGTATGTTCAAAATATATTTACAACACTTTTAATACATTTTGATGTTTTAAGTTTATTAAGTCAGTTGTCCTCGTTAGTAACCTACAACTAGTTGTCCACAGTTAGATGTACAGAAATAAATCGATATATATTATCTTGAATCAATCCACCACCCAGTGTATACACGTCTCAGGCTAGATCACAACTAAAAGTATATATATTTTTGAAATCAACCTCAACCCTGTATAGCTAACTCCCACATTACTGCATATAGAGTGTCTATGGTTGTTCCAAATAATATATACACATGGGTCGATATGATATGTCAAAACATTTGCATACGTGTCTATGGTATCTCAAGATTACATAATATATTAGAATACATGTATAATACAATATAAGTTAGCTAGGATATGATTTGTATAGAATTGTTAATATTTCCCGTAGCTAGAAAAATCAAAAAATATCCAATCTTGTTTTACCCATAACTTCTTCATTTTAAATCCGTTTTGAGTGAATCAAATTGCTATGGTTTCATATTGAACTCTATTTTATGAATCTAAACAGAAAAAGTATAGGTTTATAGTCGGTATATATAATACTTTTGACCCCATATAAGTAGTGCCTCCAAGTCTTTAATGCAAAAACAACCGCGCCTAATTCCAAATCATGCGTCGTATAATTTTGTTCGTCAATCTTCAATTGTCTAGACGCATAGGCAATTACTTTCATTCATTGCATTAATACACAACCGAGACCTTGCTTTGAGGCGTCACAATATATCACAAAATCATCATTCCCTTCAGGTAATGACAATATAGGTGCCGTAGTTAACTTTTTCTTCAATAACTGAAATGCTTTCTCTTGTTCATCCTTCCATTCAAATTTCTTCCCTTTATGCGTTAATGCAGTCAAGGGTTTTACTATTCTGGAAAAGTCTTGGATGAACCTTCTGTAGTAACTAGCTAGTCCTAAAAACTGGCGTATGTGTTTCAGAGTTTTCGGGGTTTCCCACTTTTCAACGGTTTCAATCTTTGCTGGATCCACCTGAATACCTTCTTTGTTCACTATGTGACCGAGGAATTGAACTTCTTCTAACCAAAATGCACACTTTGAAAACTTAGTGTACAGTTTTTCTTTCCTCAACAACTCTAGCACTTTTTTCAAGTGTTCTTCGTGCTCTTGATCATTCTTCGAGTAAATAAGTATGTCATCGATGAAAACAATGACAAAGTTGTCAAGATATGGCCCACACACTCGGTTCATGAGGTCCATGAACACAGCTGGTGCATTAGTCAATCCAAATGGCATAACCATAAACTCGTAATGACCGTAACGCATCCTAAAAGCAGTCTTTGGAATATCATCCTCCTTCACCCGCATTTGATGATATCCAGAATGTAAATCGATCTTCGAATAAAAAGACGAGCCTTGTAGTTAATCAAATAAGTCGTCAATTCTCAGTAGTGGGTAGCGGTTCTTGATGGTAAGTTTATTCAACTCTCGGTAGTTGATACACAACCTGAATGTACCATCTTTCTTCTTGACAAACAAAACAGGAGCTCCCCACGGTGATGTGCTTGGTCGAATGAAACCATGCTCTAAAAGTTCTTGTAATTGGCTCTGAAGTTCCTTCATTTCGCTAGGTGCGAGTCTGTATGGAACACGAGCTATTGGTGCAGCTTTCGGTACAAGGTCTATTTGAAATTCAACGGATCGGTGTGGAGGTAGTCCCGGTAATTCTTTCGGAAATACATCAGGAAATTCTTTTGCGACGGGAATATCATTGATGTTCTTTTCTTCGGAATTTACTTTCTCGACGTGTGCTAGCACAGCATAGCAACCTTTTTTTATTAGTTTTTGTGCCTTCGAGTTACTAATAAGATTTAACTTTGCGTTGCCCTTTTCTCCGTACACCATTAAGGGTTTTCCTTTTTCTCGTATAATGTGAATTGCATTTTTATAACAAACGATCTCTGCTTTCACTTCTTTCAACCATTCCATACCAATTATCACATCAAAACTCCCTAACTCTACTGGTATCAAGTCAATCTTAAATGTTTCGCTAACCAGTTTAATTTCTAGATTCCGACATATATTATCTGCTGAAATTAATTTATCATTTGCTAATTCGAGTAAAAATTTACTATCCAAAGGCGTCAATGGGAAACTTAATTTAGCACAAAATTCTCTACTCATATAGCTTCTATCCGCACCCGAATCAAATAAAACATAAGCAGATTTATCGTCAATAAGAAACGTACCCGTAACAAGCTCTGGGTCTTCCTGTGCTTTTGCCGTATTAATATTAAAAACTCTTCCACGGCCCTGCCCATTAGTATTCCCCTGATTCGGGCAATTTCTAATAATGTGGCCCGGTTTTCCACATTTATAACAAACAACGTTGGTATTACTTGCTCCGACACTATTCGTTTCGGCATTACTTCTTCCAGCATTATTTGCTCCCTTAGTTCTGTTAAAATTTGGTCCGTAGACCTCACACTTTGTGGCGCTATGACCATTTCTTTAACACCTGTTGCAAAATTTCGTGCAAAACCCCTGGTGATTTTCTTCACACCTATGATACGGCTGTTTTTTGTTTTTGTTGCCGTTGTTGTTATTGAGGTTGTTGTTGGGATTGTTATTGTTGTTGAAACGGTTGTTATAGTTGTTGTTGTTGTTGGGATGTTTGTTGTAGTTATTGTTAGGATTGCGGTTATTGTTGCGATTGTTGTTGCGGTTGTTGGGATAGTTGTGGCGATTGTGGTTGTAATTATTATTGTTGTTGTACTGGTGACTCTTGTCACCGTTTTCCTCCCACTTCCTCTTGAGTTGTTTCTTGTTGGCTTCTTCGGCCGCCTGCTCTTTAATTCTTCCCTCAATCTGATTTATGAGTTTATGAGCCATTTGACTTACCTTCTGTATAGAAGCGGGCTCGTGTGAACTTACATCTTCTTGAATCCTTACTGGTAACCCTTTTACAAACGCGTCGATCTTCTCTTCTTCATCTTCGAATGCTCCCGGACACAATAGGCACAACTCTGTGAATCATTGTTCATATGTGGTAACATCGAACCCTTGTGTTCGTAACTCTCTAAGTTCTGCCTTGAGTTTATTGACTTCATTTCTAGGACGGTACTGCTCGTTCATCAATTGCTTGAATGCCGACCACGGTAGTGCGTAAGCAGCATTTTGTCCTACCTATTCAAGATAGGTGTTCCACCACGTTAACGCAGTACCTGTGAAGGTATGCGTAGCGTACTTAACTTTGTCCTCTTCAGTACACTTACTTATGGCAAACACCGATTCGACTTTCTCGGTCCACCGTTTCAATCCAATTGGTCCTTCGGTTCCATCAAATTCCAAAGGTTTGCAGGCAGTGAATTCTTTGTAGGTGCATCCTACACGATTTCTTGCGCCGTTAGCTGCATTGCTAGATTCAGCGTTATTGTTGGTATGTAGCGCAGCCTGTACTGCGGCTATGTTTGCAGCAAGAAAGGTACGAAATTCCTCTTCGTTCATATTCATGGTGTGTCGAGTAGTCGGTGCCATTTCCTTCAAAATAGACAACTGAATCGAGTTAATCATATAGAATATTAAGAGTAGTCAATAGTATTTCGTAGCATAATATGAACTCATTTATAAAAGCTTTTTCTTCATATTAGCATTTTATAAGTTTAAATTCGTGTACTACCTACCCGTTAAGTTCATACTTATTAGCTAATATACAATTCAACTACTATAATTCCATATGAAAAAACTGATTATAATAATATATCACATACAAATATTCTTCAAACTTACAACTTCGCTATATTACATATAACATGAAATATAGTACACTATGATACAGGACAGTTTTGAAGATAAATCTAGTTAATACGCAAGTTGTTCAGCAAAGGAAATAAAGACACGTAATTCATAAGTCCAGAAACAAGTCATGCATTCTGGTTTTACTAAGACGACTTCCCATCCTTGGTCGTGTGGAAAATAACCGTTATGACCATTGGCTAGGCAGCATGTTGTAACGTCGTCAAAAGGACGAGGGTTTCGTAATGTCCAACAGCCCCGTAATAATCTAAAAACCTTGTTTCTCACCCCAACTACTGAATTCGTCACTTGTGGGAAGGTTTTATTTAAAAGTTGCAATCCGATATTCTTTTTCTCACTTTTGTAAGAAGCGAACATCACTAACCCGTAAGCATAACATGCTTCTTTATGTTGTATGTTAGAAGCTCTTTCTAATTTACGAAATCCTATGTTGGGATATGTTGAGTCAAAATAGGTTCTTAACCCGTAGCGTAAAATTGCATTTGGGTTCCCCGCATTTAACGCTTTAAAGAAAACACGGCGTAACATACGGTCTCCCCAATGTGATATACCCCACCTATCAAAGGAAAGCCTTTTATAAACTAAGGCATTTCTGGAAAGTGTTTCAAATGTTTGATAAGTTAATTTCACCATAACTAAATGTGCTGATGAATTCTGACCGACTCTAGACAAGATTTCCTCAATCATATCCTCTGGTAGGTCTTCTAAAATATTCGGTTGTCTACCCTTAACGTCCATTTTGTTTTTATACTTTAAAATAGACAAGAATTAGATTCGTAAAAGATAAATAACAAACAATACAAGCAATTTTTACATAGAACAAAAAAAAATACAAGCACACTACAATACATATAATACACAACATGATTACAACCCTCTAATATGAATCACTGGTTTCTTCTTCTTCGGACTTGTTCGTTTTCCTAATTTTCTTGGAATATATGGTGTTCCTCTAATACGAGCCATCGTTTTATATAATGGTTTAGAAAAACCTGGTGGTTTAGAGGTTCCCGGGTCATTGTTACATTTTAGGAAATACGGATGTTGTCGATACATATAAAGTTCATCGGGGTTGGAATCGGGTTTCTCTATTTTTATACCTTTTCCCTTATTATTTTCTTTCGCTTTATTAAATTGGGTCGAGGTAATTTCTATAACATCATCGGAATCCTCATCGGGATCCGATTCATCAGAAAATTGGTAATCTTCCCAATATTTTGCTTCCTCGGTGAAAACACCATTGACCATTATTAACTTTGGTCCGTTGGTTGAGGATTTTCTTTTATTTAATCGATTTACTATAGGTATCAATATTTCTTCCTCCGGAACCTCTTCTTCTTCTGGTTCCTCCTCATCCGATTCCTCCTCTTCTGGTTCCTCTTCTTCCGGTTCCTCCTCTTCCGGTTCCTCTTCTTCCGGTTCTTCTTCGGGAATTTGTGAATCTTCCCAAAATATATTCGACTCTTCATTATTATTAAGTGAATCAATGAGATTTGTACTAGAGGTAGACATCTATCACACAATATCAAACACGTTAAGAGATTAATATATCACATAGTATTTACATGTTAATAATATATAGCTTCCAACAAAAAAAATGTTAAGCAATCGTTTTTTTTTATAAAGAAAAACACGGTCGAAGTCCAGACTCACTAATGCATCCTAACAAACTCGGTAAGACACACTAATGCAATTTTCTGGTTCTCTAAGACCAACGCTCGGATACCAACTGAAATGTCCCGTTCATATTGATCATAAACGTTCCATATTAATTGATTTCGTCGCGAGGTTTTGACCTCTATATGAGACGTTTTTCAAAGACTGCATTCATTTTTAAAACAACCATAACCTTTATTTTATCGATAAAGGTTTAAAAAGCATTACGTAGATTATCAAATAATGATAATCTAAAATATATCGTTTACACACGACCATTATATAATGATTTACAATAAGACATATTACATCAAAAATAAGTTTCTTGAATGCAGTTTTTACATAATATCATACAAGCATGGACTCCAAATCTTGTCCTTATTTTAGTATGCAACAGTGAAAGCTCTTAATAATCACCTGAGAATAAACATGCTTAAAACGTCAACAAAAATGTTGGTGAGTTATAGGTTTATCCTATATATTATCAAATCATAATAATAGACCCCAAGATTTCATATTTCAATATACATCCCATACATAGAGATAAAATTCATTCATATGCTAAACACCTGGTAACTGACATTAACAAGATGCATATAAGAATATCCCTTATCATTTCGGGAAATCCTTCGGATAAGATAAAAACGAATTCGAAGTACTAAAGCATCCGGTACTTTGGATGGGGTTCGTTATGAAATGTCCCGTTCATATTGATTATAAACGTTCCATATTAATTGATTTCTTTGCGAGGTTTTGACCTCTATATGAGACGTTTTTCAAAGACTTCATTCATTTTTAAAACAACCATAACCTTTATTTTATCAATAAAGGTTTTAAAAACATTACGTAGATTATCAAATAATGATAATCTAAAATATACTGTTTACACACGACCATTACATAATGGTTTAAAATAGAAATATATTACATCGACATAGGTTTCTTGAATACAGTTTTTACACAATATCATACAAACATGGACTCCAAATCTTGTCCTTATTTTAGTATGCAACAGCGGAAGCTCTTAGTATTCACCTGAGAATAAACATGCTTTAAACGTCAACAAAAATGTTGGTGAGTTATAGGTTTAACCTATATATATCAAATCGTAACAATAGACCACAAGATTTCATATTTCAATACACATCCCATACATAGAGATAAAAATCATTCATATGGTGAACACCTGGTAACCGACATTAACAAGATGCATATATAAGAATATCCCCATCATTCCGGAACACCCTTCAGATATGATATAAATTTCGAAGTACTAAAGCATCCGGTACTTTGGATGGGGTTTATTAGGCCCAATAGATCTATCTTTAGGATTCGCGTCAATTAGGGTGTCTGTTCCCTAATTCTTAGATTACCAAACTTAATAAAAAGGGGCATATTCGATTTCGATAATTCAACCATAGAATGTAGTTTCACGTACTTGTGTCTATTTTGTAAATCATTTATAAAACCTGCATGTATTCTCATCCCAAAAATATTAGATTTTAAAAGTGGGACTATAACTCACTTTCACAGATTTTTACTTCGTCGGGAAGTAAGACTTGGCCACTGGTCGATTCACGAACCTATAACAAATATGTAAATATATATCAAAGTATGATCAAAATATAATTACAACCATTTTTATTATGTTTTAAAGATTTGAGTGTATTAAGTCAGCTGTCCTCGTTAGTAAACCTACAACTAATTGTCCACAGTTAGATGTACAGAAATAAATCGATATATATTATCTTGAATCAATCCACGACCCAGTGCATACACGTCTCAGGCTAGATCACAACTCAAACTATATATATTTTTTGAATCAACCTCAACCCTGTATAGCTAACTCCAACATTACTGCATATAAAGTGTCTATGGTTGTTCCAAATAATATATATAGATGGGTAGATATGATATGTCAAAACATTTGCATACGTGTCTATGATATCCCAAGATTACATAATATATTAGAATACATGTATAATACAATATAAGTTATCTAGGTATAATTTGTATAGATTTGTTAAACATTTCCCGTAGCTAAAAAGATCAAAAATATCCAATCTTGTTTTACCCATAACTTCTTCATTTTAAATCCGTTTTGAGTGAATCAAATTGCTATGGTTTCATATTGAACTCTATTTTATGAATCTAAACAGAAAAAGTATAGGTTTATAGTCGGAAATATAAGTTACAAGTTGTTTTTATAAAGGTAGTCATTTCAGTCGAAAGAACGACGTCTAGATGACCATTTTAGAAAACATACTTCCACTTTGAGTTTAACCTTGATTTTTGGATATAGTTTCATGTTCATATGAAAAATAATTTTCTCAGAAGAACAACTTTTAAATCAAAGTTTATCATAGTTTTTAATTATCCAAACCAAAACCGCCCCCGGTTTCACTACGACGGCGTATATCCGATTTTATGGTGTTCATCGTGTTTTCAGGTTTTAAATCATTAAGTTAGCATATCATATAGATATAGAATATGTGTTTAGTTGATTTTAAAAGTTAAGTTAGAAGGATTAACTTTTGTTTGCGAACAAGTTTAGAATTAACTAAACTATGTTCTAGTGATTTCAAGTTTAAACCTTCGAATAAGATAGCTTTATATGTATGAATCGAATGATGTTATGAACATCATTACTACCTCAAGTTTTCTGGATAAAGCTACTAGAAATGAGAAAAATGGATCTAGCTTCAAAGGATCCATGGATGGCTTGAAAGTTCTTGAAGCAGAATCATGACACGAAAACAGTTCAAGTAAGATTTTCACTCGAAATAAGATTGTTATAGTTGTAGAAATTGAATCAAAGTTTGAATATGAATATTACCTTGAATTAGAAAGATAACCTACTGTAAAAAACAAAGGTTTCTTGATCTTAGATGATTACTTGGAATGGATTAGAAAGCTTGGAAGTAGACTTGCAAACTTGGAAGTATTCTTGATTTTTATGAAACTATACTTATGGAATTTATGAAGAACACTTAGAACTTGAAGATAGAACTTGAGAGAGATCACTTAGATGAATAAAATTGAAGAATGAAAGTGTTTGTAGGTGTTTTTGGTCGTTGGTATATGGATTAGATATAAAGGATGAGTAATTCTGTTTTCATGTAAATAAGTCATGAATGATTACTCATATTTTTGTAATTTTATGAGATATTTCATGCTAGTTGCCAAATGATGGTTCCCACATGTGTTAGGTGACTCACATGGGCTGCTAAGAGCTGATCATTGGAGTGTATATACCAATAGTACATACATCTAAAAGCTGTGTATTGTACGAGTACTAATACGGGTGCATACGAGTAGAATTATTGATGAAACTGAACGAGGATGTAATTGTAAGCATTTTTGTTAAGTAGAAGTATTTTGATAAGTGTCTTGAAGTCTTTCAAAAGTGTATGAATACATATTAAAACACTACATGTATATACATTTTAACTGAGTCGTTAAGTCATCGTTAGTCGTTACATATAAATGTTGTTTTGAAACCTTTAGGTTAACCATCTTGTTAAATGTTGTTAACCCATTGTTTATTATATCATATGAGATGTTAAATTGTTATATTATCATGATATTATGATATATAATACTCCCTCCATCTCATTCCAATAGTCCACAGACAAAAAACACGCAGTTTTAGGAAATCCCACTAACTTCATTTCTCCACCAAGGAAATATCTTCTCTCTCCAGATCCACCAATCAAATATCATCTTTCCTTTCTATTTATGGAAGTGGACTATCAGAATGGGCAGCCCAAAATGGAATACTGCCCTATTGGAATGAGACGGAGGTAGTATATCTTAGTATGATATATATACAGTTAAATGTCGTTACAACGATAATCGTTACATATATGTCTCGTTTCGAAATCATTAAGTTAGTAGTCTTATTTTTACATATGTAGTTCATTGTTAATACACTTAATGATATATTTACTTATCATTTAACATAATTAACCAAGTGTATCAATATCTTAATATGATTCATATGTACCTAGTAAGACGTTGTTATAACGATAATCGTTATATATATCGTTTTCGAGTTTCTTAATTTAATAGTCTCATTTTTATGTATATAACTCATTGTTAAAATACCTAATGAGATACATACTTATAATAAAATCATGTTAACTATATATATAACCATATATATGTCATCGTATAGTTTTTACAAGTTTTAACGTTCGTGAATCACCGATCAACTTGGGTGGTCATTTGTCTATATGAAACGTATTCCAATTAATCAAGTCTTAACAAGTTTGATTGCTTAACATGTTGGAAACACTTAATCATGTAAATATCAATTTCATTTAATATATATATACATGGAAAAGTTCGGGTCACTACAGTACCTACCCGTTAAATAAATTTCATCCCGAAATTTTAAGCTGTTGAAAGTGTTGACGAATCTTCTGGAAATAGATGCGGGTATTTCTTCTTCATCTGATCTTCATGCTCCCAGGTGAACTTGAGTCCTCTACGAGCATTCCATCGATCCTTAACAATCGGTATCTTGTTTTGTTTAAGTCTCTTAACCTCACGATCCATTATTTCGACGGGTTCTTCAATGAATTGAAGTTTTTCATTGATTTGGATTTCGTCCAATGGAATAGTGAGATCTTCTTTAGCAAAACATTTCTTCAAATTTGAGACGTGGAAAGTGTTATGTACAGCTGCGAGTTGTTGAGGTAGCTCCAGTTGGTAAGCTACTGGTCCGACACGATCTATAATCTTGAATGGTCCAATGTACCTTGGATTTAATTTCCCCCGTTTATCATATCGAACAACGCCTTTCCAAGGTGAAACCTTAAGCATGACCATTTCTCCAATTTCAAACTCTATATCTTTTCTTTTACTGTCCGCGTAGCTCTTTTGTCGACTCTGGGCGGTTTTCAATCTTTGTTGAATTTGGATGATTTTCTCGGTAGTTTCTTGTATTATCTCCGGACCCGTAATCTGTCTATCCCCCACTTAATTCTAACAAATCGGAGACCTATACTTTCTACCATTAAGTGCCTCAAACAGCGCTATCTCAATGCTTGAATGGTAGCTATTGTTGTAGGAAAATTCTGCTAACGGTAGATGTCGATCCCAACTGTTTCCGAAATCAATAACACATGCTCGTAGCATGTCTTCAAGCGTTTGTATCGTCCTTTCGCTCTGCCCATCAGTTTGTGGATGATAGGCAGTACTCATGTCTAGACGAGTTCCTAATGCTTGCTGTAATGTCTGCCGGAATCTTGAAATAAATCTGCCATCCCTATCAGAGATAATAGAGATTGGTATTCCATGTCAGGAGACGACTTCCTTCAAATACAGTCGTGCTAACTTCTCCATCTTGTCATCTTCTCTTATTGGCAGGAAGTGTGCTGATTTGGTGAGACGATCAACTATTACCCAAATAGTATCATAACCACTTGCAGTCCTTGGCAATTTAGTAATGAAATCCATGGTAATGTTTTCCCATTTCCATTCCGGGATTTCAGGTTGTTGTAGTAGACCTGATGGTTTCTGATGTTCAGCTTTGACCTTAGAACACGTCAAACATTCTCCTACATATTTAGCAATATCGGCTTTCATACCTGGACACCAAAAATGTTTCTTAAGATCCTTGTACATCTTTCCCATTCCAGGATGTATTGAGTATCTGGTTTTATGAGCTTCTCTAAGTACCATTTCTCTCATATCTCCAAATTTTGGTACCTAAATTCTTTCAGCCCTATACCGGGTTCCGTCTTCCTGAATATTAAGATGCTTCTCCGATCCTTTGGGTATTTCATCCTTTAAATTTCCCTCTTTTAAAACTCCTTGTTGCGCCTCCTTTATTTGAGTAGTAAGGTTAGTGTAAATCATTATATTCATAGATTTTACTCGAATGGGTTCTCTGTCCTTTCTGCTCAAGGCGTCGGCTACCACATTTGCCTTCCCCGGGTGGTAACGAATCTCAAAGTCGTAATCATTCAACAATTCAATCCACCTACGCTGCCTCATATTCAGTTGTTTCTGATTAAATATGTGTTGAAGACTTTTGTGGTCGGTATATATAATACTTTTGACCCCATATAAGTAGTGCCTCCAAGTCTTTAATGCAAAAACAACCGCGCCTAATTCTAAATCATGCGTCGTATAATTTTGCTCGTGAATCTTCAATTGTCTAGACGCATAAGCAATCACCTATGTTCGTTGCATTAATACACAACCGAGACCTTGCTTTGATGCGTTACAATAAATCACAAAATCATCATTCCCTTCAGGCAATGACAATATAGGTGCCGTAGTTAGCTTTTTCTTCAATAACTAAAACGCCTTCTCTTGTTCATCCTTCCATTCAAATTTCTTCCCTTTATGCGTTAATGCAGTTAAGGGTTTTGCTATTTTGGAGAAATCTTGGATGAATCTTCTGTAGTAACCAGCCAATCCTAAAAATTGACGTATATGCTTCGGAGTTTTTGGGGTTTCCCACTTTTCAATGGTTTAGATCTTTGCCGGGTCCACCTGGATACCTTCTTTGTTCACTATGTGACCGAGAAATTGAACTTCTTCCAACCAAAATGCACACTTTGAAAACTTAGCGTACAATTTTTCTTTCCTCAATACTTCTAGCACTTTTCTCAAATGTTCTTCGTGCTCTTGATCATTCTTTGAGTAAATAAGTATGTCATCGATGAAAATAATGACAAACTTGTCAAGATATGGCCCACACACTCGGTTCATAAGGTCCATGAACATAGCTGGTGCGTTAGTCAATCCAAACAGCATAACCATAAACTCGTAATGACCATAACGCGTCCTAAAAGCAGTTTTTGGAATATCATCCTCCTTTACTCACATTTGATGATATCCAGAACCTAAATCGATTTTCGAATAAACCGACAAGCCTTGTAGTTGATCAAATAAGTCGTCAATTCTCGGCAGTGGATAACGGTTTTTGATGGTAAGTTTATTCAACTCTCTGTAGTCAATACACAATCTAAATGTACCATCCTTCTTCTTGACAAAAAAAACAGGAGCTCCCCATGGTGATGTGCTTGGTCGAATGAAACCACGTTCTAATAGTTCTTGCAGTTGGCTTTGCAGTTCTTCCATCTCTAATGATACCGCAACCCGCAAGCGCACCGCAAATGTATGCGGACAATCACTATTGTGCGTATGCGTGTTCTTGTGTGCGGTATGCGGCGTGCGAATGCCTTTGTTCCCGGTACGGCGGTTGCTTAGCTGTCAAGTAAATATCTTTTCCATAATTATATCCGTGATTTGGGGGAGTCAGTTATGGATAAGATTAACGTGATCTGGGACGGTTCTAGAATTAGGGTTTTCCTATAAATACAAACCCTAATCATTATTTACCGGACACAGCACATTACGTAACCATCACATACGATACACATTACGTAAAACAGCATCATTCAGCATCTTTTCAAGGTTAACAGGTTAGTCTTTTGTAAGCTAGTACCTACGACCTTATTTGGGGCCTCTTGATCGACGACCATTATCGGTGGTGGACTTAATCACTTGGCCACCCCGCCGACATCATCATGTCGGCTAGGGTTATTCACGGTAGCCGGACCGGAGAGCCACGTTCTAAGATCCTTAAACCCCTCTATACGTATTGAGCAGGAATATTAAATCCCACGGTTAAAATATGCATGATCAAGTGGTGCTTTCATTGAGAGTCGAATTAATTCAAGACTGTTTAATTGCTTTTTCTTTTAAGGTTTTGAATTGTATGACTCGTTATTTACAAAATTTTTGAATTTTTTCTTCAACAGTATCATGACTTCCGAGGAATCATTGGAACATACCCAAACAGATGTTCAGAACGCACCGTCTGGTAGTCAACAGACACCGGTTATGACTATGGGGGCCGCTATTCAGGCGGGGTACACGATGTACCCTCCACCTATATCCGACGAACCCTTTCAGAGGTACAAGCCGATATATTCAGACGGAGTTACACCGCCAAGAGCAAACTCACCAGTCACAACCACGCGGCTGGACTTTTCGTCAGTGGATCCAAGGGTCATCTTTGCAGGCACTAGAGGTGGAACAACGGGGCCGCATATGGTTTACTGCGACCAGGTACCTATATACAGTACCACTGTTTCAATACCTCTGCATACGCAGAGCATTCAGCAGAATTCGTCATATACACCGTTGCAACCTTGGCAACCACCGCGCCCAGTTTTACAATTTTTAACTCCTGCGGATGCGCAGGCGTTACTTAATAGTTGGGGATTTGGTGTCATCCCAGATGCAAACTCTCATTGGGCGCCGATAACAGCGCAGCAGCAAAGCACAGCGCATACAATTAGGCTTTTAAGTGTGTATCCTCAAGTTTCGCAGATATCTGCGCCACAGGTTTCGCTTCCTTTACAGCCACCTGTGTACTCTGCGTCTTCAAGTTATCCCTCTTTTCCAACGCAGCAGCCTTGGTTATATCCGCAGACGCAGGGTTAACCTTGGCAAAATGTTCAAGGGCAGGCAAATCTTGCAAGTCAATTCATGCAGGCCGCACCTCCTGATATGGTTCACTTATTTTCACAACCTGACTTTGTTCAGGACATGATGAAGCATTTCTTTGCAAACTTGAAAGGGGATCCTGTTAAACCACCCTTCGAGCTACCGACTACCTTTGACAAGTTTCCTCCGCATACCCGTTTCCATCAGCACCAAAGATACCTAGCACGTTGGGTACTTACAATGGCCTGACCGATCCAGATGATTTTTTACAGCGTTTCGAAGGCGCAATGCGCACTCAAGGCTGGGTGGATCCGGTTGCGTTGCAGATATTTCCTATGACACTACAGGGTATTGCTCGTGAGTGGTTTAATAAGTTGCCGACGGGTAGTATTGCCGGGTTTATGGATCTGCGGACAAAGTTTTTGCTACAATATCAGAATCAGAGACCACGCAAGCACACTCACATTGAATGCCATGACATCGTGCAGAAGTCCAAGGAATCTTTGGGCGAATTTCTCACAAGGTATACTAATGAGTGCCTGCGTATACCAGATCTCAAACCAGAGCAACAGATTTCCGGACTCATACATGGTATAAACTCAGAACGTCATCCAACGCTGGTAAGGCGTCTGCGCCATACAGTCCCAACAACTTATGCGGAGGCGCTTAATGAATGCCACGACTATATGCGGAGTGGCGAAGATAATGACTACCCAAACAGCTAGCTCACGCAACGAGAGGAAGGACGATGATGATCGTTCGCGCGATCAAAATCGTGGTAACAACTCTCGCGGAAGGTATCCTAGCGGTGGTCCTATCAGGAATGATAAAGGGAAATCAAGTGGCAATTATTGAAACAATAATCAGCGCGACATCAATAATCAGAACTATGCGCTGCTCAAAAGTTTGTCCAAAACGCCCAAGGAAATTTTGGCAACGGAGCCAGTATGCGCGACCTTCGTGGTTCCAACTCCGCTTACAGAATTTGGCAAGCGGGACAAAACAAAGTATTGTGAATTTCATGACGATTATGGTCACGACACCAATCGGTGTAAAAACTTGATGGAACGGGTTCTGGAAGCGCTTTTCGCGGGCAAATTGGATCATCTAAAACCACCTAAAAAGGATAAGGGAAAGGCCGCAGAAGAGGCTTCGAAGTCTAAGACTTTCGCGTGGCAGAAAGTTGACAAAGCGAAAAATGCCGACTTAACCATTAACATGGTTGACGCAGAGAAAATCAGCCAGCGGAGAAAGTACAACGATCACGAGGATTGGGAGCTTCTCCCGATCACTTTCCCTCCTGTAATGTCAATTGATTCTATTAATGAGCCCATTATCATCAAGTGTCGCATCCCCGATTGCGGAATCCAGGTTAAGCGCATGCATGTTGACACTGGCAGCGGTGTCGATATTATGTATGAGCATTGTTATCATTTCCTTCTGGCAGAAGTCAAAGCACAGTTACGCCAGCCTGATATTACGCTATCAGGGTTTTCTGGAGAAAACTCGTGGTCGCTAGGCCGAATAGAATTAATGATAGAGCTTGCGGATGACAGGAACCCGCAGATGATCAGGCGTGAATTGGTCGATTTTTATGTGGTTCGTTCAACTTCACGATATAACGCACTGCTAGGGAGAAACTTCATACGGCGTTTCAACATCATCCCATCGGTAGTGCATGGTTTGATTAAGTTTCCCAAAGTAGGAGGCGTTGCCACAGTTG
The DNA here is from genome assembly GCF_046630445.1 of Rutidosis leptorrhynchoides. Classification (NCBI taxonomy): domain Eukaryota; kingdom Viridiplantae; phylum Streptophyta; class Magnoliopsida; order Asterales; family Asteraceae; genus Rutidosis; species Rutidosis leptorrhynchoides. The sequence continues at coordinate 462,496,936 of NC_092337.1, read as the reverse complement.
CGTCACATCAAGCAACCGAGCTGTGTGGCTCTGTCGCGTCTGTAAGCGCTCCTAGCATAGACGAGCAACTTGCAAACTGTGCAGTAATAGCAAACCGCTTGCATCCGGATAAACGAATTAAAATCGGTGCAGGCTTGTCAGCCGAAATGAAGGGCAAGTTGCATGGAATACTGTCAGCTAACGCAGATATTTTCGCATGGCGCGAGTCAGACATGACAGGGGTTCCGCAGGATATTGCGGAACATAAGTTAAACGTTAATCCATCATTGACACCCGTTAGGCAAAAGAAGCGGCATATGGCCCTAAACCGCAGTGATTGGTTGTGTGCAGAGGTGGACAACCTTGTCAAAGCAAACATTCTGCGGGAAGTGCGTTATCAGGCGTGGGTTGCAAATCCTGTGTTGGTAAAAAAGGCTGACGGTAACTGGCGAATGTGCGTTGATTTCAAGGACATTAATAAGGCATGTCCTAAGGACAACTACCCTCTCCCGGAGATAGACTGGAAGGTAGAATCACTATCGGGATTTTGGTACAAGTGTTTTCTGGAAGCATACAAGGGTTATCACCAAATCTTAATGGCTGCGGAAGATGAGGACAAGACTGATTTTCATACGCCGCAGGGTATTTATTGTTACACGAAGATGCCTTTCGGTTTAAAGAATGCTGGCGCAACCTATCAGCGTGTAATTGACGCAGCATTCAAGCACCAAATCGGTAGAAATCTTGAAGCGTACGTCGACGACTTGGTAATTAAAAGTAACACCGAGGAAGACATGCTCGCGGACATCCTGGAAACATTTGCATCTCTGCGCAGGATCAACATGAAGCTTAACCCGCTAAAATGTAGTTTTGGGGAAGAGGAAGGCAAGTTTTTAGGTCATGTGGTGACAGCGCGGGGTATCAAGGCCAATCCCAAAAAGATTGAAGCCATTGATAATTTTCCATCTCCGAAGACAAAGAAAGATGTGCAGAGTCTAACGGGGAAGCTTGCGGCTATCACACGGTTTCTGTCGAAAGCTGCAGAACGACAGTTGCCATTCTTCAATACTTTGAAAAATTGTTCGAAGAAAAAAGACTTCGTATGGACTCAGGAAGCGGAATTAGCCTTTCAGGAGATGAAAAAGGTGCTTGCAGAATTACCAACACTTACTGCACCAGTATCAGGAGAAACGCTAACGCTGTACCTCGCGGCATCGAAGGAAGCTGTCAGCTCAGTCCTCATTGCGGATCGCGGAAAGGTAATCCATTAATTTACATGCTTTATTTATATCGCAGAAATTTAACGACTGAGGTTTTTCTCAGACGCAAATGCCGGTCTACTTCGTAAGCAAGACGCTGACATCAAGCGAAGTAAACTACTCACCAATAGAAAAGCTTGTATATGCGCTGGTCCATACGGCGCGGCGTTTGCGCCGATATTTTCAAGCACATCCAATTGTGGTTCTAACTGATCAAACAATCAAACAGGTTGGTAAACACCTACTTTGCGGCAATGATCGGGGTTACCGCATTGTCACCATGGGAATTGTACACCGATGGTGCGTGCAGCGCATCTGGTGCAGGTGCGGGTATAATTTTAACAGGCCCAGATGGCGAAGAGCATACATACGTACTGCGGTTTAATTTTGCTGTTACGAACAATGAAGCAGAGTATGAGGCTCTGTCAGTAGGTATGCGCATTGCGCATAGGTTAAATGTTAAAATTTTGCACGCATATGTGGATTCAAAGCTAGTATGCAGTCAGGTCAGCGGAGATTTCGAAGCGCATCACATAACCATGCAGCAATATCTATCGCTTGTTCACAACCTCGCTGACCAATTTGAAGCTTTTCAAATCTCCCACGTAATGCGTGGGCAAAATAAGAAGGCGGATGCGCTAAGCAAACTGGTTGCCTTGGCTTTTGATCATATGGGGAAGAAAGTTCTAATAGAAGAACTCAATGCGAAATCCATTGTTATGATGCCTTTAGTGGCACCAGTTGAGGAATCAAGCTCAACATGGATGACGCCCATTGTGGCTTTTCTGTGGGATGGCACATCTCCTGCGGATTCCGCTGATGCAAAGAAAGTCCGCGTTAAGGCACCGCTGTATGCCCTTGAGGGTGACGTCCTATATCGAAAGAATTATTTGGGACCGCACTTAAGGTGCATTGGCCCGAAAGAGGCAGAGGAAGTTGTACGCGAGGTGCATGAAGGTGCATGCGCACTCCATTCAGGGCACAGGTTCATTGTGTCAAAAATAATGCGGCTAGGATATTATTGGCCCACCATGTACGCAGATACTGCGCGCATAGTTAAGCAATATGAATCATGCCAAATACATGCACCTATTAGCAGAGCACCTGCGCATCCGATGATACCAGTCTCCTCACCGTGGCCATTCTGCAAATGGGCAATCGACATAGTCGGACCATTCCCAAAAGGCCGAGGTAATTTTATCATTTATTTTCTAAACATGTTACTCACATCAGTACCTTACGCACAATCTGCACACGCAGGAAACATCAAATTCTTGATTGTTGCAATCGACTATTTCACAAAGTGGGTCGAAGCGAGACCGCTGGCAGCAATCTCAGGAAAATGGTGCGAAATTTTGTATGGGAAGACATCGTCTGTCGATTTGGTATACCAAACGAAATTGTTAGTGATAACGGCACGCAGTTCGCGGGTGACCCTTTTCGCAGCTGGTGCGCAGAGCTTAATATTAAGCAAACTTTTACATCTGTTGCGCATCCGCAGGTGAATGGCCAGTGTGAAGTGACCAACCGGGATATAGTAGCTTGAATCAAAGCTAGGTTGGGTCATGGTCGCGTTGGTTGGGTGGATGAACTACCGAAGGTTTTATGGGCGCATAGAACAACACCCAAAGCAAGCACTGGTGAGACCCCGTTCAGTTTGGTCTATGGATCAGAAGCTGTTGTACCCGCAGAAATTGGGGTACCAACGTTCCGCATACAAAATTTTGATGAGCAAAATAACTCTGAAGCTTTGCGAGAAAATCTTAATTTGCTGGAAGAGCGCAGACTCTCTGCGGCTGTCAACGAAGCAAATAACAAGCAAAAAATTGCAAAGTACTATAATCAGCTTGTGCGTTCGCGCTCTTACAAGTGCGGTGACTTGGTTTAGCGTCAGAACGACGCAAGTCATGCGGAGGATACTGGGAAACTGGGCCCCCGTTGGGAAGGTCCATACAGGGTAGCGAAGGCAAACAATATCGGGGTGTACAATCTCGAGACATTAGATGGAAAACCTGTGAAACGCACTTGGCATGCGACGTTATTGAAAAAATGTTATATGTAGCTAGGTGGACCTGATCACTCCAGTTTATTGTAGCACATTATTTTTTCTATGTAATTTCCGTCCGTTTGGATGTGTCGCGGTTGTAATTGTGATTAATGCCAATTAAATATTTACTCGCGCATACTTTTGTTGTTTAAATCTTTTTTGTATGCGGTTCCTGCCTACTTAAGGGGTGTCCTCTAGCCCCCGTGCGGCAGAAGCCTGTTTGGTTACAAGGCTAGACGCTAACGGCAGGCAAAGGGAATTGGTTTTCCCCTAGCCAAGCGCCACGCAGACTAGATGGCTGCAAAGTCGACTTAAAAAATTACAAGCATTGGTTTGCTTGTGTGTAATTACTCTCGCATTGGTTTGCTTGAGGAACTCTTAAGCATAAAGACATTGGCTTGTTTTTAGTTGCGTTGCTTACCATACAGCTACCGTGCACCTCTATTACATGACAAAGCAAAAACGCAGTAGCTTCTGAGTCTAAATTGTTAAAGGTAAATTGTTAAAGTATTGGTTTATTTTACGCAGTACCATCCGCATACGCATTAGTTTTGGTTAACTATGCGCATGGGCATGCGGTTCACCTTTTGTTTTGATTCGCGATATATAAACAAATAAACACACTACGCATGCATAACAGAAATATGTGTACATCAAATTTTGTTACACAAATGGTAATTGTTTTAAACACCTGCCCATCACGGGACCTATGGCTCAAAAATTGTATTTACAATTGCCTGCCTAAGCATAGGACTGACGGCGCAAACTATTACAACAAACTAAAACTCCTCCTTGAGGAACCCATCAATCGACATATTAGGGTCCGTGGAAAACGCATTAATTAGGGGGATCGGGATGGCAGTGATGGCTTCTTCCGCTTCCATGAGCACAGCAGCCGTACCCTCCTTCAATTTTTTCTGCACGACGTCGGGGTACGGCGGTGTGATTCCGCAGGCTTGGATCACCTTTAGCACTGCCTTGTTGATTTCGTGGTCTTTAACCGCGTCAACATAGGCGTTAAACTTGTCGGACACAGGCTCGGAATCCATTACTTTCTGCGCAATGGTGGGAAGAGCGGTGCGGAGTTTTGTCAAGTCCGCCTCCGCTAGCTCGCGACCTGTAACTGCGTCATCCTTTTCCCTCGTCACCCTTTCCAGCTCCACCCGCAGACGCTCCGCCTCCCCCTTGGACTGGTCAATCGCACCAACCAGCTCGCGGTTTTTCTTTCTCTCTTCAATCAGTGCAGTTTTGGTTTCCGTCGCGGTTAAATCCACCGCCTTGCGCGCTTCTTCTGTGGCGTCCCTGTCTTTCTTCACCTGATCAACCCCCGCTTGCAGCAGCCCTAGCTCTGTTTCTTTCCACACGGCCACTTGATACAAGTTAGTGGAACGGCGGGCTTGATCCGCAACCATGCCAAAAAAGACGAGGCCATTTTGGACGAAGGCGTTGAGCGCCTGATTAAAAGGCAGTGCGGCTAGTTGGTTGCGGAACTCAGCAGGGAAGATTTGTTGGAGGAAGGCGGATTGCTCTGCGGCATTTTCTGCAGATGACTGGGTGAGCTGCGCCAGGTTTGCCAATCGAAAGCTACCGTGTGGCGGGGTTGGTGTAGACTCGGAGTCCAGGTGTATCGTCTTGTCCTTTGACTCGGCGGTAGCTTCGAGGTCCGGATTGACCCGCGGTGGGGTGTGATGAGTCTCTTCAGCATGCCCTACGTATTCATAAATGGTTAAATAAATGCAAACTTAAATGTGCGGTATGCGCGCAAGCAGAACTCTTACCAGATGATGAGGGAGGTAGATCCATAGAACGGGGTTCGATGGGAACGAAGTTGTCATTCCGCTTGTCCTCCCTCTGTTTGGGAGTGAGTTTCTTCTTCTTCTGTTGGGATTGGGAGGCTTCGGTGGCCTTGCGCTTATTGCCGGAGGTGGCAGGTGCATTCTCGCCAGTCTTCTCCTGCTCTAACGGCTGGTTCACATTCTGTTTGCGGAAGGCGATGCCCGCAATCTCCTCCGCAGTCAGTACTCTCTTCATCTTCATCTCTGCAAACATGCACGCATGCGTTAGAACACATAAATAGCAAACTGTTAGTACGTGATTATACTATTCCTACCCTTTCCATCCGGTCCGACTATGGCTGGACGCACATCCTCCCATGGCCAGTGTGCGGATATCTTCCCTAGCCGCAACATCACGTTCCCGTATGACCGGTGCACCAGCTGTGCGTTAGCGCACTCCGCTAACAGCTTTGTTTCCTTATCATCAAGGACCGGGGTTTTGTTCACATCCTTTTTGTGACGACCCGGAAATTTTCGACCAAATTTAAGCTTGATCTTTATATGTTTCCGACACGATAAGCAAAGTCTATAATATAGGGTCTCGAAAACTTTGAACTATGTTCATGTATACATTTGACCTTGACTGATCCCGATGATTCACGAACCAGTGTTTGTAAATATGTATATATATAAATATGTGTAGGTATATATAGAAATATTACTTGTGTATATATATTTTGTTATATTAAATTTAATTGTTTAAAATATATAATTAATAAATGTATTTACTTAGTAAAAAAAAAATTCTTATATATATAAAGAGCATATCTGTAACACTCGGTTGACATTTCTTTAGTGTTCATAATGTTATAGCACCTATGTATGAAGATTTAAAATGAAAGATGAACTGTAAATCGATTACGAAGATTTTAGGTTTCATGAAAATATTTTTACCTTTTTAAGATTAAATACTAGTACTCCGTACATATAAATTGGTACAGAAAATAAATGATTATCGAACCTTTTTGAGCAGGTTTCAAACAGTTAATGAGTGAAATAATTAAATATATTTAATCTAAAAGTTTGGGATTTTTAGGAACACTTTTATCTGTAACTGTTTAGCAATGGACACACACCGTGTAAACCTAACATCATGACAATTAAAGTTCACGACTTTTAATTTAACTACTCTCCTCAATGATTCATTCCACTACCTCATTATTAATATTAATTATTAATTATAAATAATATATCATTCTATTATATATATATATGTATTATTAGGATTAGATTATAGATAGATATAGAAAACTAGCAGTAGATGGTGAATACCATCGACACCATCAAAGAGAAGCCACCACCATGCGACCACCTCTACACATCCATCACCGGCGGCCATAACAACCACCACAGGCATCCCTTTCACTGTGAGCAAAACTCTATCATTTATCCACCACCTCAACCCTTCTCCTCTCCAAACCGACACCTCCTTAATTCGATTCACATGTGTTTGTGCAGTCAACACCACCGGAGCCATCCTCTTCCGCCGTTACCTCCACCGTTGTTTTCTCACTCTCTCCCACTCGCTCTCTCTCCCCCCTCTCTCATCATAAAACCGCCACCCTTACCAACCATTAAAATTATTATCATCACCGGCCACCATCCTAAACCCCACCATAACAACCACCACCACCGTGAATCGCTGCTACTGCTATGATCATTTCTATTTTGGAAGTACAGTTGCAATTGCAGCGGCTGTTGTAAATGTTTCGGTTAAACCACGATGATGATGGTGAAATGAAGAAAGAGATGATACGTTGAAGAAGACGATAAACAATGAAAGATATTATGATGAACAGTGATGATGATTCTGTGAAATGATGAGAGATGATATGCTAATGATTCACGAAGGTGATGATGTTGAATAAAGATGATGAGGACGCGATATTGATGATGATAAAACAGATGTGAAAATGATGATGTGTAAATCACGATGATGATGATGATGATCATCGTGATGATGATAATATGAATATGATGATGAATATGGTGATTGGTGATGACGTGAACTAAATTACAATGATGTCGAGGTTATAAGGGTGATGGTTATGATGATAGGATAATGATGATAATTGATAAATGGAAGATGATAATGTTCATGATGATATGATGATGATGATGATGTACGATGATGATGATTGAATGAAGTTGTTCATTTTCTGTTTGTTTTTGTGTGTTCACTATCGACACATTTTTTTTCTTTAAATTAAAGGTAGTATTATTATATTTATTATAATTATAATTATTATTATTATTATTATTATTATTATTATTATTATTATTATTATTATTGTTAGTATTATCATTATTATTATTTTCAAATCTAAACATTATTATTATCTTTATATTATTTTTATTATAATTATTATCATTATTATTTTATTTTTACAAACAAAAGATAATTATATAAAGATATATATATCTATTACGTATATCATGTATACTAATAAAAGAATTTTTAATATATTAACAAATATAATATTATTTATATCACTAATAACAATATATAAACTTGTTCAATTACGGTTATATGTTTTAATATATATATACTTGATATAGGTTCGTGAATCTGAGGCCAACCCTATATTTGTTCAATGATGTTATATGTATTTTTACTACAAAATACATTATGGTGAGTTTCATTTGCTCCCTTTTTAATTGCTTTTGCAATATATATTTTTGGGCTGAGAATACATGCGCTGCTTTTATAAATATTTACGAAATAGACACAAGTACTTAAAAATACATTCTACGTTGAGTTGTACCACTGGCATATTTTCCTGTAGCTTGGTAACTAATATTTACATGGGTATTGTAAACGCGAATCCTGTTGATAGATCTATCGGGCCTGACAACCCCAACCGGACTGGACGACCAGTATTCAACGGTTGCACAGTACTTCGTTTCGGTGACTACACTTGGTACGGTGTAGTGAGATTTCATAATAAAGGGAATATGCTACGTGATTAAATGTTAAGTATGGTTACCAAGTGCTCAACCACTTAGAATGCTTTACATACACTTGCGAGTGTATTATGTTTATGATTATGAAATCTTGTGGTCTATTAATATATTGAAATAATTGATACGATAAACCTATGAACTCACCAACCTTTTGGTTGACACTTTTAAGCATGTTTATTCTCAGGTACAAATTAAGTCTTCCGCTGTGCATTTGCTCATTTTAAGGACATTACTTGGAGTCGATCATCGCAATGGGACCAAATGTTGATGACTTCGTCCAGATGGATTAGGACGGGTCGTTACAGGTGGTATCAGAGCGGTGGTCTTAGCGAAACAGGTCTTACATTAATGTGTCTAACTGATAGTTGTTTAGATGCATTAGTGGATCTGGACTTCGACCGTGTCTGCATGTCAAAAGTTTTGGCTTATCATTTTTGTCGAAAATCATCTGCTTATCATCTTTAGGAAATTACCTGCTCATTATTCTTAGTCTAGACACATCTTACTGCATTGACTGCATGATTAGTGTATAGACAAAACTCATATCTTAGCGTATCTACTAAATCATATCTTAGCGCATCTATTACGATAGACTTTGCTTGATATCTTCCGTAAATTTCTCCGTAATTTAAGGGATCCTGGTACTATATATATCTAGGCATATTATTCATTGAGAATACCATCCAACTATCATTTGCTGTCACTAAGCTTTTTATACCAAAAATCTTTTCTGTGATCACGTACGATGACCTCTACGAATCGACCAAGTTCTTCTGACTCCGAAGATAGCGTGACGGGAGCGCACCAACCGATCAACTACCGTGATTTCTTTAGAAAGTGGGGATGGGTTCGCGAAATACTTACCCTACGGAGAAATGAAGAAGGTACTCCATATCACGAGCCGAACTTACCACCTAACGTCGGAGTGCTCGACCCGCTCATCGGTGAACCTGTTCGCAACACTGTTTATACCCTTTTTGCAAGAATTTTTCGTCTTGAGGCTACCATTAACGGAACTAGAGAAGATATCCGACCTTTACCTCACACTGATAACCAACCAGGGTTAATAGAAGAAGTTAAAGAACTCCGAGCTCGAGTGTTAACTTTAGAGAGCACGGTACACAATTTGCAAGCACCAGCAGTATCACCAACACCAGTAACATCACCAGCTTCAGCACCAACGGTACCAGTACCACCAATAACCCAAGTTTCAACAATCCATGCCTCACTACCTCATTCTGTACCTCGAGTATAATCATCGTTCTACGAATCGTTCTACATCGATTATCTTCGCACGACATGGCGATTATGTAATTTCTAAAGTTTTAGAGATTATGTAATCTAGTATTAACGGTAAATCAAATGAGTTTAATATCTTATTGACTCATTAAATCCATGATTACATCTAAAGAAAATATATATGCAAGTATATTTTCATAAAGATTGTAATTAAAATTCTTTTGTACAAACTGTTAATGGTGAAAATATTTTAACGGGTAGGTGATACCCGAGGAATATTTAGATTTCACATTAATCAGTTACACGGTACATTCTTCGACTATGATTCAACAGTCAGTCACTATCCTACTTGTATCTATAGATATACGTATCCGTTCACCACAGAATCCATTTTCGTTCAATTTCATATTTGGATTTTGATCTATCAAAATCCAACAAGTGGCATAATGAAGAAAACATCGGACAAAGTAAAATTTGTTAAAAACAAACGAATTAACTAATTGAAATATTGTTAAGAATCCACGCTAACTGTTCCTAGCTAATTGTTCCTAGCTAACTGATTACATTTTATTTATCGCAATTTAATTATCGCAATTTATATTCTCGTAATTTTATTTATCGTCATTTAATTTCTGTTATTTACTTTACGCACTTTATTTATCGTCATTTAATTTCTGTTATTTATTTTTACGCACTTTAAATATCGGGACACGTATACAAGGTTTTGACATATCATATCGACGCATCTATATATATTATTTGGAATAACCATAGACACTCTATATGCAGTAATGCGGGAGTTAGCTATACAGGGTTGAGGTTGATTCTACAATAATATATAGTTTGAGTTGTGATCGAGTCTGAGACGTATACGGGTCACGAAACGTATTAATTAATTCGAATATTATATATATATGAATTATTGGACTGTTAACTGTGGACTATCGACTGTGGACTAATAATATTGGACAATTAAAATGAATTAAAATATTAATTATAAATGAAACTAAACATTTCTTCAAGTTTGCCACTTGATTTCATTTTAAACTTTATTTGTATCTTGGCGATTACAATATGCGTTCAAACCTTTCGTGATTCTTGAAAACACCTCAATCGAGAGGATGAACCAACCGCACTTCATCTACAAAAGAAAAGGTTGAGGCATATAGTTATGCACTTGAAAACACTCAGAACCTGAGTAAACGTTTAACACGTATCTGTGCTAGCTCCTTTGGCGTTGTTATTACCAAAAATAACTTTACAATCCCTCTTCAAAGTAGCCAATTTTGTCACAGCTCCAGCAAGTCAACTTCGATGTTTCATTCGAAATAACTCTATTATAACCTTGATATATATGTGTGCTCTTTTATTGTTACCAGGGAACCATTTATATTCCACCATATTACCAGCAGACGTACCAGCAACCTCGTTACTTCTTGACTTAAATTTCTCTAATAAATCATTATATTTATTCATTGAAACTCTATCATTTACTCATCCGCATCTTGTAACAAGAATTGCCATACCAATTACCGAGAATTGGCAAATCAGTATTTTGAATCTCGCAGCATGTCTATAGCAATAGTTACATGTATCCATATAACATTTATCTCTTAGAACTAAGATCTCCCATTCTGAAATTTTGAAAAGCACCAGTCTGTGAATTAATACTCTGAATTTTGAAAAAGTTGAATGAAGCAACAAAAACTGTAAACGACCTCAATAGCCAAAAGTTGATGATAAAGAATTGTATTTTGGCAAAGCTCAGAAAAAGTTTGAAACTGAAAAAAAAAAACTGATTGAACAAACTACGAAGGAGTCACTGAACAAATCACAAGGACTAAACTTGTACATTAAGAATCCTGATGATTCTGTTTCTGATGAAATCTTTAGCGAATACCTTGCTTCTGACTCCAAACTCTTGCGGACAAATTTTCTTCACCATTCTTCGATATTAAAAATTCCAAGATATCATAGTATCTTTCATTATAAATATCCTCCATATTTCTGAAGATATTCTCATAACTATTCTTATCTGAAATCATTAACCTCGTAGTGCTATCAGTGTTACATCATATAGAAACTGTTAGTTTCTATATTCTGTAGACTTTTGAGCTTAAAATATGAATGTTATTGGAGTAATGTTGGGAACTGATGCATGAGTTAGTATAATATAATGACACTTGATCAACGTGATTATATTACAGTAAGTCATGCTGAGTTTCTAAATGGAACATGATGATTCCCAGATTATAACATCATCATGTGTCATGTTACATAACTCTTTCATTCCGATTAACTTCTGAACATATCAAGAAAATATATTCTTGATAGTTCTAATCTCAGTGATTCTGGTAATTTGACAAATCAAATCGTGCCATTACGTTTCTTCTTGTTTAGAACATTAAGTTCATTTGAAACTCCATACTTACGAATTGTGGACTATTACTCGCTTTACTATAGGTCGAGAGGAGAATAAAAAGGCAAAGAGCTCCGAAATATAAAAGAAAATATTAAGCTCAATAACAACACCGAAATTACAAACCGTGTATATCAATGTTTATCGCAACATAAAGACATGGAAAAATTAAAAACATAATAACCCCAAGGGCGAAATAGAAGAAAACAGATTCCTCCGGCGGAAGTTGGAAAAGGAGAATGATTACGGCAACAGTCAGGATAAGGACAAGGATCAGAACTGGATTAAGCATTTCCAAAATCTTTTGAATTTGAGAATTTAGTATAGGAATGGTGAAAAATAATGGAACGGAAGAAGTTCATTTATAGTGGAGATATCAGACCAAGCAATCGAGACAGATCTCTGCATTTAATTAGAGAATCTTAATTTTCTTATTCACCGAAGAATCAAATCTTTTAGATTTCGAAGATTTTCTTTAATCCCTTGAATTCTGGAATTCAACAGTGACTACATCAAAAGTCAAGATGCATCTTTATTTCTCATTCCACTCTTTTGTGATAGCTTCACTCGTACGCTTCACGTAATCGAATTATTTTATCTGAATTAGTCAACGATGATAAAACTCTATTTATCGACTCATATTCGTCGTAAAAATATTTTTATTGTTAGCCATGACCACCTCACTCAAATTTCGGGACGAAATTTCTTTAACAGGTAGGTACTGTGACGACCCGGAAATTTTCGACCAAATTTAAGCTTGATCTTTATATGTTTCCGACACGATAAGCAAAGTCTATAATATAGGGTCTCGGAAACTTTGAACTATGTTCATGTATACATTTGACCTTGACTGATCCCGATGATTCACGAACTAGTGTTTGTAAATATGTATATATATAAATATGTGTAGGTATATATAGAAATATTACTTGTGTATATATATTTTGTTATATTAAATTTAATTGTTTAAAATATATAATTAATAAATGTATTTACTTAGTAAAAAAAAAATTCTTATATATATAAAGAGCATATCTGTAACACTCGGTTGACATTTCTTTAGTGTTCATAATGTTATAGCACCTATGTATGAAGATTTAAAATGAAAGATGAACTGTAAATCGATTACGAAGATTTTAGGTTTCATGAAAATATTTTTACCTTTTTAAGATTAAATACTAGTACTCCGTACATATAAATTGGTACAGAAAATAAATGATTATCGAACCTTTTTGAGCAGGTTTCAAACAGTTAATGAGTGAAATAATTAAATATATTTAATCTAAAAGTTTGGGATTTTTAGGAACACTTTTATCTGTAACTGTTTAGCAATGGACACACACCGTGTAAACCTAACATCATGACAATTAAAGTTCACGACTTTTAATTTAACTACTCTCCTCAATGATTCATTCCACTACCTCATTATTAATATTAATTATTAATTATAAATAATATATCATTCTATTATATATATATATGTATTATTAGGATTAGATTATAGATAGATATAGAAAACTAGCAGTAGATGGTGAATACCATCGACACCATCAAAGAGAAGCCACCACCATGCGACCACCTCTACACATCCATCACCGGCGGCCATAACAACCACCACAGGCATCCCTTTCACTGTGAGCAAAACTCTATCATTTATCCACCACCTCAACCCTTCTCCTCTCCAAACCGACACCTCCTTAATTCGATTCACATGTGTTTGTGCAGTCAACACCACCGGAGCCATCCTCTTCCGCCGTTACCTCCACCGTTGTTTTCTCACTCTCTCCCACTCGCTCTCTCTCCCCCCTCTCTCATCATAAAACCGCCACCCTTACCAACCATTAAAATTATTATCATCATCGGCCACCATCCTAAACCCCACCATGACAACCACCACCACCGTGAATCGCTGCTACTGCTATGATCATTTCTATTTTGGAAGTACAGTTGCAATTGCAGCGGCTGTTGTAAATGTTTCGGTTAAACCACGATGATGATGGTGAAATGAAGAAAGAGATGATACGTTGAAGAAGACGATAAACAATGAAAGATATTATGATGAACAGTGATGATGATTCTGTGAAATGATGAGAGATGATATGCTAATGATTCACGAAGGTGATGATGTTGAATAAAGATGATGAGGACGCGATATTGATGATGATAAAACAGATGTGAAAATGACGATGTGTAAATCACGATGATGATGATGATGATCATCGTGATGATGATAATATGAATATGATGATGAATATGGTGATTGGTGATGACGTGAACTAAATTACAATGATGTCGAGGTTATAAGGGTGATGGTTATGATGATAGGATAATGATGATAATTGATAAATGGAAGATGATAATGTTCATGATGATATGATGATGATGATGATGTACGATGATGATGATTGAATGAAGTTGTTCATTTTCTGTTTGTTTTTGTGTGTTCACTATCGACACATTTTTTTTCTTTAAATTAAAGGTAGTATTATTATATTTATTATAATTATAATTATTATTATTATTATTATTATTATTATTATTATTATTATTATTATTATTATTATTATTATTATTATTATTGTTAGTATTATCATTATTATTATTTTCAAATCTAAACATTATTATTATCTTTGTATTATTTTTATTATCATTATTATCATTATTATTTTATTTTTACAAACAAAAGATAATTATATAAAGATATATATATATCTATTACGTATATCATGTATACTAATAAAAGAATTTTTAATATATTAACAAATATAATATTATTTATATCACTAATAACAATATATAAACTTGTTCAATTACGGTTATATGTTTTAATATATATATACTTGATATAGGTTCGTGAATCTGAGGCCAACCCTATATTTGTTCAATGATGTTATATGTATTTTTACTACAAAATACATTATGGTGAGTTTCATTTGCTCCCTTTTTAATTGCTTTTGCAATATATATTTTTGGGCTGAGAATACATGCGCTGCTTTTATAAATATTTACGAAATAGACACAAGTACTTAAAAATACATTCTACGTTGAGTTGTACCACTGGCATATTTTCCTGTAGCTTGGTAACTAATATTTACATGGGTATTGTAAACGCGAATCCTGTTGATAGATCTATCGGGCCTGACAACCCCAACCGGACTGGACGACCAGTATTCAACGGTTGCACAGTACTTCGTTTCGGTGACTACACTTGGTACGGTGTAGTGAGATTTCATAATAAAGGGAATATGCTACGTGATTAAATGTTAAGTATGGTTACCAAGTGCTCAACCACTTAGAATGCTTTACATACACTTGCGAGTGTATTATGTTTATGATTATGAAATCTTGTGGTCTATTAATATATTGAAATAATTGATACGATAAACCTATGAACTCACCAACCTTTTGGTTGACACTTTTAAGCATGTTTATTCTCAGGTACAAATTAAGTCTTCCGCTGTGCATTTGCTCATTTTAAGGACATTACTTGGAGTCGATCATCGCAATGGGACCAAATGTTGATGACTTCGTCCAGATGGATTAGGACGGGTCGTTACACTTTTCCACCTTCTCGCACCATATAAGCGTTTGCGGAAAAGCGGTACCAACTACAGTTTGGTCAATGAAAAAGAAAGTTTCTTTCCAGTTACCCGCATTCGACTTTGGGGTTTTGGTGAAATTTTGTCGGGCGAAGAAGGTGAACCAGGATTTGTGGTGATTGGCTAGGCGGTATAGATGACAGAAAACTTTAACCAACGGTACCCTGTCGATTGCGGCGCACCACATTTCAAACAGAACTATTTTGCCTATGGCGTACGGGTGTAGTTGCCCTAATCCAACTCTGAAGTGATCTAATACGCCTAAGAAGAAGTCAGAGGGAGGAACCCTAAAGTTACCATTCTTGAACGCATGTTCATAGATGGCCACTTTCTTCTCCGGTGGCTCGTGAGCACGCTGATGGGGTAGGGGTGGCACCGGATTGTACTTGGCTAAGGGAGGATACTGTTTCACTAAGTAATCTATGTGCTTCTGCTCTATAACAGACTCTACGCTATCTACATACGTCTCGTTAGCTTTAGTCATTTTCTAGGAGTAATCGGATGAATACTAACCTTTAAATGGTGGCCGGAATGTTCGATTTTTGATCGGAATTCAAATTGGCAGCGTAACGAGGAAGCTTGAAGCAGGAAAGTGGAAATGAGCTACAAAATGGGGTATTTATAGGGAAGATTGGATGGAGTGGTGTGATCGTGGCTGTACACATGTTACACAATCGACGGCCAGCACTTTATTTATGCGCGTGGATGCCAGTTGGGTATGATTACATGTACGCGTGTGGTTGGCACGCGCCTGACACACTGCCACTTTATGTCATGTCCGCCGAATGGGCTTCTGCGATTGTGACAGGCATTTAATGGCATCGAGGCGCACGCGGAATATTAAATGCTAGCCGTTTTCTTGTTTTTTCTTTTGCTTAATAGTTTGATATCATATACCTCGCGCTATATAACATCAAACTGGGGGGACATAATGATACCGTAACCCACAGGCGCACCGCAAATATATGCGGACAATCACTATTGTACGTATGCGTGTTCTTGTGTGCGGTATGCGGCGTGCGAATGCCTTTGTTCCCGGTACGGTGGTTGCTTAGCTGTCAAGTAAATATCTTTTCCATAATTATATCCGTGATTTGGGGGAGTCAGTTATGGATAAGATTAACGTGATCTGGGACGGTTCTAGAATTAGGGTTTGCCTATAAATACAAACCCTAATCATCATTTACCGGACACAGCACATTACGTAACCATCACATACGATACACATTACGTAAAACAGCATCATTCAGCATCTTTTCAAGGTTAACAGGTTAGTCTTTTGTAAGCTAGTACATACGACCTTATTTGGGGCCTCTTGATCGACGACCGTTATCGGAGGTGGACTTAATCACTTGGCCACCCCGCCGACATCATCATGTCGGCCAGGGTTATTCACGGTAGCCGGACCGGAGAGCCACGTTCTAAGATCCTTAAACCCCTCTTTACGTATTGAGCAGGCATATTAAACCCCACGGTTAAAATATGCATGATCAATCTCGCTGGGTGCGATTCTGTAAGGAGCACGAGCTATTGGTGCAGCTCCTGGTACAAGATCTATTTGAAATTCAACAGATCGATGTGGAGGTAGTCCCGGTAATTCTTTCGGAAATACATCGAGAAATTCTTTTGCGACGGGAACATCATTGATGCTCTTTTCTTCAGTTTGTACTTTCTCGACGTGTGCTAGAACAGCATAGCAACCTTTTCTTATTAGTTTTTGTGCCTTCAAATTACTAATAAGATGTAGCTTCGTGTTGCCCTTTTCTCCATACACCATTAAGGGTTCTCCTTCTTCTCGTACAATGTGAATTGCATTTTTGTAACATACGATCTCTGCTTTCATCTTCTTCAGCCAGTCCATGCCAATTATTACATCAAAACTCCCTAACTCTACTGGTATCAAATCAATCTTAAATATTTCGCTACCCCGTTTAATTTCTCGATTTCGGCATATATTATCTGCTGAAATTAATTTACCGTTTGCTAATTCGAGTAAAAATTTACTATCCAACGGCGTCAATGGACAACTTAATTTAGCACAAAAATCTCTACTCATATAGCTTCTATCTGCACCCGAATCAAATAAAACGTAAGCAGATTTATTGTCAATAAGAAACGTACCCGTAACAAGCTCCGGGTTTTCCTGTGCCTCTGCCGCATTAATATTGAAAACTCTTTCGCGGCCTTGTCCATTCGTGTTCTCCTGGTTCGGGCAATTTCTAATAATGTGGCCCGGTTTTCCACATTTATAACAAACTACATTGGCATAACTTGCTCCGACACTACTTGCTCCGCCATTACCCGTTCCAACACCATTTGTTCCTTTTGTTCTGTTAACCCCTGGTCCGTAGACCTCACACTTCACCGCGCTATGACCATTTCTTTTACACTTGTTGCAAAATTTGGTGCAGAACCCCGAGTGATACTTTTCACACCTTTGGCATAGCTGCTTCTGATTGTTGTTGTTGTTGTGGTTGTTATTGTTGTTGGGATGATTGTTTTAGTTGTTGTTGTTGTTGTTTTTGTTGTGCCGTTTGTTGTAGTTGCGATTAATGTTGCGATTGTTGGGATTGTTGTTGTTGTATTAGTGACTCTTATCACCGTTTTCCTCCCTCTTTCTTTTGACTAGCTTCACGTTGGCCTCTTCGGCCGCCTGTTCTTTAATTCTTCCCTCAATCTGGTTCACTAGTTTGTGAGCCATTCTACATGCCTTTTGTATGGAGGCAGGCTCGTGTGAACTTATATCTTCTTGGATTCTCTCCGGTAACCCTTTCACAAACGCGTCGATCTTCTCTTCCTCATCTTCGAACGCTCTCGGACACAATAGGCACAATTCTGTTAATCGTCTTTCGTACGAAGTAATATCGAATCCCTGTGTTCGTAACCCTCTAAGTTCTGACTTGAGCTTATTGACCTCGGTTCTGGGACGGTACTTCTCGTTCATCAAGTGCTTGAATGCCGACCACGGTAGTGCGTAAGCAGCATTGTGTCCTACCTGTTCAAGATAGGTGTTCCACCATGTTAACGCAGTACCTGTGAAGGTATGCGTAGCGTACTTAACTTTGTCCTCTTCAGTACACTTACTTATGGCAAACACCGATTCGACTTTCTCGGTCCACCGTTTCAATCCAATTGGTCCTTCGGTTTCATCAAATTCCAAAGGTTTGCAGGCAGTAAATTCTTTGTAGGAGCATCCTACACGATTTCTTGTGTTGTTAGCTGCATTGCTAGATTCAGAGTTATTGTTGGTATGAAGCGCAGCCTGTACTGTGGCTATATTTGCAGCAAGAAAGGTACGAAATTCCTCTTCGCTCATATTCATGGTCTGTCGAGTAGTCGGTGCCATTTCCTTCAAAATAAACAATTGAATCGAGTTAATCATACAGCATATTAAGAGTAGTCAATAGTATTTTGTAGCATAATATGAACTCATTTATAAAAGCTTTTTCTTCATATTAGCGTTTTATAAGTTTAAATTCGGGTAGTACCTACCCGTTAAGTTCATACTTAGTAGCTAATATATAATTCAACTACTACAATTCCATATGAAAAACTGATTATAATAATATATCACATACAAATATTCTTCAAACTTACAACTTCGCTATATTACATATAACATGAAATATAGTACACTATGATACAGGACAGTTTTGAAGATAAATCTAGTTAATACGCAAGTTGTTCAGCAAAGGAAATAAAGACACGTAATTCGTAAGTCCAGAAACAAGTCATGCATTCTGGTTTTACTAAGATGACTTCTCATCCTTGGTCTTGTGGAAAATAACCTTTATGACCATTAGCTAGGTAGCATGTTGTAATGTCGTCAAAAGGACGAGGGTTTCATAATGTCCAACAGCCTTGTAATAATCTAAAAGCCTTGTTTCTCACCCCAACTACTGAATCCGTCACTTGTGGGAAGGTTTTATTTAAAAGTTGCAATCCGATGTTCTTTTTCTCACTTTGGTAAGAAGCGAACATCACTAACCCGTAAGCATAACATGCTTCTTTATGTTTCATGTTAGAAGCTCTTTCTAATTCATGAAATCCTATGTTGGGATATGTTGAGTCAAAATAGGTTCTTAACCCGTAGCGTAAAATTGCATTTGGGTTCCCCGCATTTAACGCTTTAAAGAAAACACGGCGTAACTTACGGTCTCCCCAATGTGATATACCCCACCTATCAAAGGAAAGCCTTTTATAAATTAAAGCATTTCTGGAAAGTCTGTCAAATGTTCGACAAGTTAATTTTACCATAACTAAATATGCTGATGAATTCTGACCGACTCTAGACAAGATTTCCTCAATCATATCCTCTGGTAAGTCTTCTAAAATATTCGGTTGTCTACCCTTAACGTCCATTTTGTTTTTATACTGTAAAATAGACAATGATTAGATTCGTAAAACATAATTAACAAACAATACAAGCAATTTTTACATAGAACATAAAAGTACAAGCATACTACAATACATATAATACACAACATGATTACAACCCTCTAATCTGAATCACTGGTTTCTTCTTCTTCTTCTGACTTGGTTCGTTTTCCTAATTTTCTAGGAATATATGGTGTTCCTCTAATACAAGTCGTCGTTTTCCACATTGGTTTAGAAAAACCTGGTGGTTTAGAGGTTCCCGGGTCATTGTTACGTTTTAGGAAATACGGATGTTGTCGATACATATAAAGTTCATCGGGGTTGGAATCGGGTTTCTCTATTTTTATACCTTTTCCCTTATTATTTTCCTTCGCTTTATTAAATTGGGTCGAGGTAATTTCTATAATATCATCGGAATCCTCATCGGGATCCGATTCATCGGAAAAATGGTAATCTTCCCAATATTTTGCTTCCTTGGCAGAAACACCATTGACCATTATTAACTTTGGTCTGTTGGTTGAGGATTTTCTTTTATTTAATCGATTTACTATAGGTATCAATATTTCTTCCTTCGGAACCTCTTCTTCTGGTTCCTCCTCTTCCGATTCCTCCTCTTCTGGTTCATCTTCTTCCGGTTCCTCCTCTTCCCGTTCTTCTTCTTCCGGTTCCTCTTCGGGAATTTGTTAATCTTCCCAAAATATATTCGACTCTTCATTATTATTAGGTGAATCAATGGGATTTGTACTAGAGGTAGACATCTATCACACAATATCAAACACGTTAAGAGATTAATATATCACATAATATTTACATGTTAATAATATATAATTTCCAACAAAAAAAATGTTAAGCAATCGTTTTTAAAGAAAACACGGTCGAAGTCCAGACTCACTAATGCATCCTAACAAACTCGGTAAGATACACTAATGCAATTTTTTGGTTCTTTAAGACCAACGCTCAGATACCAACTGAAATGTCCCGTTCATATTGATTATAAATGTTCCATATTAATTGATTTCTTTGCGGGGTTTTGACCTCTATATGAGACGTTTTTCAAAGACTGCATTCATTTTTAAAATAACCATAACCTTTATTTTAATAATAAAGGTTTTAAAAACATTATGTAGATTATCAAATAATGATAATCTAAAATATACTGTTTACACACGACCATTACATAATGGTTTACAATAGAAATATATTACATCGACATAGGTTTCTTGAATGCAGTTTTTACACAATATCATACAAACATGGACTCCAAATCTTGTCCTTATTTTATTATGCAACAGAGGAAGCTCTTAGTATTCACCTGAGAATAAACATGCTTTAAACGTCAACAAAAATGTTGGTGAGTTATAGGTTTAACCTATATATATCAAATCGTAACAATAGACCACAAGATTTCATATTTCAATACACATCCCATACATAGAGATAAAAATCATTCATATGGTAAACACCTGGTAACCGACATTAACAAGATGCATATATAAGAATATCCCCATCATTCCGGGACACCCTTCGGATATGATATAAATTTCGAAGTACTAAAGCATCCGGTACTTTGGATGGGGTTTGTTAGGCCCAATAGATCTATCTTTAGGATTCGCGTCAATTAGGGTGTCTGTTCCCTAATTCTTATATTACCAGACTTAATAAAAAGGGGCATATTCGATTTTGATAATTCAATCAATAGAATGTAGTTTCACGTACTTGTGTCTATTTTGTAAATCATTTATAAAACCTGCATTTATTTTCATCCCAAAAATATTAGATTTTAAAAGTGGGACTATAACTCACTTTCACAGATTTTTACTTCGTCAGGAAGTAACACTTGGCTACTGGTCGATTCATGAACCTATAACAAATATGTACATATATATCAAAGTATGATCAAACTATAATTACAACTATTTTTATTATGTTTTAAAGATTTGAGTGTATTAAGTCAGCTGTCCTCGTTAGTAACCTACAACTAGTTGTCCACAGTTAGATGTACAGAAATAAATCGATATATATTATCTTGAATCAATCCACGACCCAGTGTATACACGTCTCAGGCTAGATCACAACTCAAACTATATATATTTTTGGAATCAACCTCAACCCTGTATAGCTAACTCCAACATTACTGCATATAGAGTGTCTATGGTTGTTCCAAATAATATATATAGATGGGTCGATATGATATGTCAAAAATTTTGCATACGTGTCTATGGTATCCCAAGATTACATAATATATTAGAATACATGTATAATACAATATAAATTAGCTAGGATATGATTTGTATAGATTTGTTAAACATTTCCCGTAGCTAAAAAGATCAAAAATATCCAATCTTGTTTTACCCATAACTTCTTCATTTTAAATCCGTTTTGAGTGAATCAAATTGCTATGTTTCATATTGAACTCTATTTTATGAATCTAAACAGAAAAAGTATAGGTTTATAGTCAGAAATATAAGTTACAAGTCGTTTTTGTAAAGGTAGTCATTTCAGTCGAAAGAACGACGTCTAGATGACCATTTTAGAAAACATACTTCCACTTTGAGTTTAACCTTGATTTTTGGATATAGTTTCATGTTCATATGAAAAATCATTTTCTCAGAAGAACAACTTTTAAATCAAAGTTTATCATAGTTTTTAATTATCCAAACCAAAACAGCCCCCGGTTTTACTACGACGGCGTATATCCGATTTTATGGTGTTCATCGTGTTTCCAGGTTTTAAATCATTAAGTTAGCATATCATATAGATATAGAATATGTGTTTAGTTTATTTTAAAAGTCAAGTTAGAAGGATTAACTTTTGTTTGCGAAAAAGTTTAGAATTAACTAAACTATGTTCTAGTGATTTCAAGTTTAAACCTTCGAATAAGATAGCTTTATATGTATGAATCGAATGATGTTATGAACATCATTACTACCTCAAGTTCCCTGGATAAAGCTACTAGAAATGTGAAAAATAGATCTAGCTTCAAAGGATCCTTGGATGGCTTGAAAGTTCTTGAAGCAGAATCATGACACGAAAACAGTTCAAGTAAGATTTTCACTCGAAATAAGATTGTTATAGTTGTAGAAATTGAATTAAAGTTTGAATATGAATATTACCTTGAATTAGAAAGATAACCTACTGTAAATAATAAAGGTTCCTTGATCTTAGATGATTACTTGGAATGGATTAGAAAGTTTGGAAGTAGACTTGCAAACGTGGAAGTATTCTTGATTTTTATGAAACTATACTTATGGAATTTATGAAGAACACTTAGAACTTGAAGATAGAACTTGAGAGAGATCACTTAGATGAATAAAATTGAAGAATGAAAGTGTTTGTAGGTGTTTTTGGTCGTTGGTATATGGATTAGATATAAAGGATGTGTAATTTTGTTTTCATGTAAATAAGTCATGAATGATTACTCATATCTTAATATGATTCATATGTACCTAGTAAGACGTTGTTATAATGATAATCGTTATATATATCGTTTTCGAGTTTCTTAATTTAATAGTCTCATTTTTATGTATATAACTCATTGTTAAAATACCTAATGAGATACATACTTATAATAAAATCATGTTAACTATATATATAACCATATATATGTCATCGTATAGTTTTTACAAGTTTTAACATTCGTGAATCACCGGTCAACTTGGGTGGTCATTTGTCTATATGAAACCTATTCCAATTAATCAAGTCTTAACAAGTTTGATTGCTTAACATGTTGGAAACACTTAATCATGTAAATATCAATTTCATTTATATTATAAACATGGAAAAGTTCGGGTCACTATACGTTAGGCCCAATAGATCTATCTTTAGAATTCGCGTCAGTTAGTAGATCGGTTTACCAATTCTTAGGTTACCAAGCAAAAGGGGCATATTCGGCTTCAATCATTCACCCATATAATGTAGTTTCAATTACTTGTGTCTATTTTATAAAACATTTATAAAACTGCATGTATTCTCATCCCAAAATATTAGATTTTAAAAGTGGGACTATAACTCATTTTCACATATTTTTACTTCGTCGGGAAGTAAGACTTGGCCACTGGTCGATTCACGAACCTATAACAACGTATGTTCAAAATATAATTACAACACTTTTAATACATTTTGATGTTTTAAATTTATTAAGTCAGCTGTCCTCGTTTGTAACCTACAACTAGTTGTCCACAGTTAGATGTACAGAAATAAATCAATATATATTATCTTGAATCAATCCATGACCTAGTGTATACACGTCTCAGGCTAGATCACAACTCAAAGTATATATATTTTTGGAATCGACATCAACCCTGTATAGCTAACTCCAACATTACTGCATATAGAGTGTCTATGGTTGTTCCAAATAATATATATACATGGGTCGATATGATATGTCAAAACATTTACATACGTGTCTATGGTATCCCAAGATTACATAATATATTATAATACATGTATAATACAATATAAGTTAGCTAGGATATGATTTGTATAGAATTGTTAATATTTCCCGTAGCTACAAAAATCAAAAAAATATCCAATCTTGTTTTACACATAACTTCTTCATTTTAAATCCGTTTTGAGTGAATCAAATTGCTATGGTTTCATATTGAACTCTATTTTATGAATCTAAATAGAATAAGTATAGGTTTATAGTTGGAAATATAAGTTACAAGTCATTTTTGTAAGAGGTAGTCATTTCAGTCGAAAGAACGACGTCTTGATGACCATTTTGAAAAACATACTTCCACTTTGAGTTTAACCATGATTTTTGGATATAGTTTCATGTTCATAAGAAAAATCATTTTCCCAAAAGAACAACTTTTAAATCAAAGTTTATCATAGTTTTTAATTATCAAACCCAAAACAGCCCGCGGTGTTACTACGACGGCGTATGTCCGGTTTTACGGTATTTTCGTGTTTCCAGGTTTTAAATCATTAAGTTAGCATATCATATAGATATAGAACTTGTGTTTAGTTGATTTTAAAAGTCAATTTAGAAGGATTAACTTTTGTTTGCGAACAAGTTTAGAATTAACTAAACTATGTTCTAGTGATTTCAAGTTTAAACCTTCAAATAAGATAGCTTTATATGTATGAATCGAATGATGTTATGAACATAATTACTACCTCAAGTTTTGTGGATAAACCTACTGGAAAAGAGACAAATGGATCTAGCTTCAAAGGATCTTGGATGGCTTGAAAGTTCTTGAAGTAGAATCATGACACGAAAACAAGTTCAAGTAAGATTTTCACTCGAAATAAGATTGTTATAATTATAGAAATTGAATCAAAGTTTGAATATGAGTATTACCTTGTATTAGAAAGATATCTTACTGTAAATAAGAAAGATTTCTTAAGGTTGGATGATCACTCTACAAGATTGGAAGTAAGCTAGCAAACTTGGAAGTATTCTTGATTTTATGAAACTAGAACTTGTAGAATTTATGAAGAACACTTAGAACTTGAAGATAGAACTTGAGAGAGATCAATTAGATGAATAAAATTGAAGAATGAAAGTGTTTGTAGATGTTTTTGGTCGTTGGTATATGGATTAGATATAAAGGATGTGTAATTTTATTTACATGTAAATAAGTCATGAATGATTACTCATATTTTTGTAATTTTATGAGATATTTCATGCTAGTTGCCAAATGATGGTTCCCAAATGTGTTAGGTGACTCACATGGGCTGCTAAGTGCTGATCATTGGAGTGTATATACCAATAGTACATACATCTAAAAGCTGTGTATTGTACGAGTACGAATACGGGTGCATACGAGTAGAATTGTTGATGAAACTGAACGAGGATGTAATTGTAAGCATTTTTGTTAAGTAGAAGTATTTTTATAAGTGTCTTGAAGTCTTTCAAAAGTGTATGAATACATATTAAAACACTACATGTATATACATTTTAACTGAGTCGTTAAGTCATCGTTAGTTGTTACATGTAAATGTGGATTTGAAACCTTTAAGTTAACGATCTTGTTAAATGTTGTTAACCCAATGTTTATTATATCTAATGAGATGTTAAATTATTATATTATCATGATATTATGATATATTAATATATCTTAATATGATATATATACATTTAAATGTCGATACAACGATAATCGTTACATATATGTCTCGTTTCGAAATCATTAAGTTAGTAGTCTTGTTTTTACATATGTAGTTCATTGTTAATACACTTAATGACATGTTTACTTATCATTTATCATGATTAAATATAGTGTATCAATATCTTAATATGATTCATATGTATTTAGTAAGAAGTTGTTATAACGATAATCGTTATATATATCGTTTCGAGTTTCTTAATTCAATAAACTCAATTTTATGTATATAACTCATTGTTAAAATACCTAATGAGATACTTACTTATCATAATATCATGTTAACTATATATATAATCATATATATGTCATCATATAGTTTTTACAAGTTTTAACGTTCGTGAATCACCGGTCACTTGGGTGGTCAAATGTCTATATGAAACCTATTTCAATTAATCAAGTCTTAACAAGTTTGATTGCTTAACATGTTGGAAACACTTAATCATGTAAATAACAATTTCATTTAATATATATATATATAAACATGAAAAAGTTCGGGTCACTACAGAAGCCACTGTCGAGCCCTTTAAGATTCTTGTAGCTTTTCGATTAGCTTTTACGGATTTCTCGATTTCCGGGTCTAAAGGCTTAAGATTTTGATCTCCCGAACTCCGAGTTTGCATACACTAACCTGCACTTCAACAAAAACAAGAACACCGAGCGTAAAACTGACAAAAACAAAAATAAACAAAACACTATTTTTGGATTTTTATTGGTTTTATAATTTTTATGGTTTTTCTAATTAACACAAAAGCAATAAAATAAGAGCTTGCAAATCAAGCGCACACTTCCCCGGCAGCGGCGCCAAAATTTGATCGATGTCGACGGGTCGACCAAAAATAGCCTAATCACTCTAACTTAGCTAGGGTAAGCAGGACTCGTTCCACGGAAAGTTATGGTTAACAAGCAAGCAATTTCCAGATTGAGTTGTTGATTTAACTAAAGACTACTTAGATTAATTACTACTTAAAACTTAAACTTAAGCTAAAGTGCAGTTGAAAAGATTGAAGTGTAAACAATGAGAGTAAAGCCTTTATCCTTTCACAATCCCAATTTAGCATGCATTCATTCAAACAAGCATTATGTTTATCAATTGTTGATCAAATCTCATAGACAAGACTTCTTGAGTTCATTAATTCTATTATCTTGGAATTAAACTATGCAATCTAGACAAAGTGTCTTTATCCCTAATCTAATTAACACTAAGTTGGATCAAGAACACAATGTTAAATCACAATATTTTAACTTGCAATAACAAAATATAGAACTTGCATTAATCAACAATCAACTTGATTCATAACATCATAATCCAAAAGTATTAAGCATCACAAATCACATAATCTTGAATGAAATCATACATGATTCAATTGTTCATAGAAAGGATAAAGATTAGAAAACTAGCCAAGCATGTTGGTGATGATGATCAATGAGTTTCTTGATGATTGCATGATGAACAGCACCTCGATCTTGACTTGAATCCTTGAATAATGGTGATTAGATGGTGTTTTTGAGTGTTTGGGAATGTTCTCTGCTGCAAAAACTGATGGGAAAAAGGTTAGTTTCGTAACCCTAGAGCTCTCCTTAAATAGGGGTTAGAAAACTTAATCACAAAGCTAATTTTCGTATTTCCCGGCACCAACTTTTCTGGCCTGGCGTATTTTACGCCATATCTGGCGTATTTTACGCCAATACAAATTCTTCTGGGCGTATTTTTACGCCTGAAATGGACTTCTGATCTGCGTGGACCTGAGACCTGGCGTATTTTACGCTAGTACAAATTTTCTGCTCACTTTTTAAGCTCTCAAATCTTGTCCATAGTCCACTTTAAACCGCTGTTTTGTACCATATTTCGCACCAACATCTTTCTTACCTGTAAAACATAAAACCACATCAAAGTATCTCCTTTTTCACTCACACATAGTTAATTTTGCGTAGTTAAACATAAATAATCGTGACAAATAAGGAACGATCAGATTCGGTATCGGTTCCGGTTCTTGGTTTTTGCTTATTTCGGTTCCGGTACGGTACGGTACGGTACGGTACCGGTATTTTAACGGGAAACCGAATGTCAATACCGAAAATATCTATGAACCATTTCTTTTATTATATGCAGAACGTAAAAGGTATTTCGAAAAATTGCATTTGAGAACAGGAATTGGCTAATGAGTTGATTGATATTAATCTCGAGTTCCTATTGTCGAGTCTCTATTAATAGTTCGTGATTCTGTTTATTCACTGTAATATGTGCTGAACTTTTGACAATAGCTACTAGGAACATATTGTTGAACAATTGTATACCTCTGTATATTGATTAATAAAATAAAGGTTTGCTGCGATAATCAAAACAGTATATAACAATATATATATATATATATCATTGTTTTTTAACGAATACTCTACACTAGATTTTTTTTTTTTTTTAAATGGTAGTTTTTGGAAAGGTGTTTACAAAATTAGGAATTTCAATTTTTTTTACAAAACTAGTAAAACCGGAGTTTAAAACTCGGGTTTGCCACTTGTCATCCCATGTTACTATATGTAATGCGAAAGTAATGTATATGTACATACATCATACCATGTCACTCGTATTAACTAAACCATTGTAAAAAAAATGCGGTACTAAGTGGGTAAAAAACCGAAAAATACCGGTCCCGCACCGGTACTGAAACCGGTACCGTATTGAAATTTCGGTACGGTTTCGGTTCCCCATTTACCCAATTTCGGTTCCGATACTAACCGATTTCGGTACGGTTCCGGAACCGATCTCATCCCTAGGTAACTAATAGCAAAACTTGATTTTCTACGTTTTGTTGGAGCCAAAACGTGGAAATCAAAAAGTAAAGGAAGACATACTGCAGCCAAAACGTGATATTAATTGAAATTGCCATCGCTTCATTATAACATTATACTCCTACAAATAATCTAACGTCTTTTAGTTCCAACCTACGTAAGATGGCGACAATTCAAGTGTCCTGCATCTTGTGTATCAACCTTAATAATATATGTTTATTAGCTAATGCGGTGTAAAAATTAATACAATATGATTTTGTCAGCATCTTTGCTTTATTTTTGTTTTTTACTTTTTATTTTTTTTGGTTGTTTATATTTACAACAAAAAATAGACCATAGGTTAATAATTTTGATTGAAATTATATGATATGGTTAATATTATTCATGTAATATTATTATATTTGTATTATTATATTTGTATTATTATTATTATTATTATTATTATTATTATTATTATTATTATTATTATTAGGGAAAAGCTAATAAATGCCCTAAGGGCAATTGATAAAGCCTTTAAGATTCCTATCCCAACCATATTACCAAATTACGTGGATGTTGTTTTTCATGCTCTTCCATTTATACCCTTCATTACTATTAACAAATAAAATTATTTCATTTTTACGATTAGTCGTAACCGAAAAGTGGCGGTCCCTATTTTTATGGACGACCTCAATTAACATCAAATTTTAATTTTCTATCTCAATTGATATTGCAGGCTATTAATGATGTCTAGTAGTACTTGTTTATATCCATGCATTTATTATGATGAAGTAGATGATCAGCTTTGTACAACACTTGAGTCATAATGCACTAAACATGGTAGCCAAGTTGATTGCCTCACGGCTTACCTTCTGTACAGCAACCATTAGAAAAAAAAAATTAGAATTTCAAAAAGTAACACTTGCACACTAAAAAACTTGAAGACTTAAATCCATTATTTCAAACCATAGCAATAACAAGTGGAAAGAAATATAAATGACACAATCATAAAATCCAAGCAAAATATGAATCTCAACGATGCAATTACACTCCTAACATTTCTTAGATAATATTGGGTTTACATCTTCACAATTTGAATCAATTCTCTTTTTCTTGTTAGAATGTTGTGAACTTGCATTGTTCAAATCATCAACTTGTCTTTCCTTGCATGTGTTAATATTGTGACCAAAACCCCTACAAAACCCACAACGTCTTTGCTTTGCCAATTCCTTTCCACTTTTCATCCTTTTTTGTTTGGGTCGTCCTTTGGTTTTTGATTTAATTGGGCATTGAACCAAGTCAATCACATCAACTAGAGCTTCATCATTGCAAGTAGTGTTTGAATCAACAACAACTTCTTGAGGTAATGAACATATTTCATCACCTTGAGTATCTTTTCGTCTCCAGCGTGGATGCCAATAATTAGAAAGAACTTCAAAGCAACCCTCGTGGATAAAGACACTTAAAATGTGACGACAAAGTATGCCAACAAATTCAAAGTTTTTGCATGTGCACTTAGCCACCTGACCATCCCAAATCACATTATGCAATTTTGTCGCTGTGTGGTGTTTGACAATAAAGTTTACCGTGTTTTCTTCATGACTTGAATATTGATTTCTTTCAACTGAATATTTCATTACGAGTCCAAACTGTTCTTGAAACTTTTTAAAAGAAAATGGAGTTAAAAAACGGTAACCTTGTTCTTCCAATTGTGAAAGTGATCTTAAATACGACCCCCTATATTTTTGCAGCATAGTATCATGTATTTGTTTTTGGTGAACATCTTCAACTGCAAGATCAACCTAAAAAATATGTATAACAAGAACCAATCATGAGTAAAAAAATAAGTTAAAAGGAAAATATTCAAGTAAAGGTGAATACTTACTTGTTTAATAAAGTCACTTAGACATGTACGCGATGATATAAATTTTTTTATAAACGCATTAATACTTTCGGATCTCCCAGTAGTTGTCATACCACCAAAAAAGAATTATCGAAGATAAGCGGGTACCCAAAATGACTTTATCTTATACAAGCCGACAACATGCTTATTGTTGGAAAGATTATATTTTTCAATAACCAGTGGCCAGTGTTGCTCGAATTCTTCGACCGTGTCTAACTTATATAAAGTATAAAATTCTGAACACCAACTTGAATACTCACTTCTTAACACCGACATAAACCAACTACTAAATTTTGTAGTGATATGCCATATACAAAATGCATGCTTAGCCGAAGGTATTTCTTTTGCAATTGCATTCGTCATCCATTGATCTTGATCAGTCAAAATTGTTTGTGGTGACCTTCTCATAAGTATACAGAAGTTCTGAAAATTATAAATAAGCTATTAGGAGGAATTCATTTATATAATAAAAGAACATTCAAAACCTATGATACTATATAAAAAGTACGTAATGTAAAAATTAAATATTTCTAAACTTATGATAATGTGTTGCTAGAAAGGATACAAAATTTTCAGTATGTACTCTCATGGCCATTTGAGTCATCTGATCATGCTGAAATAATCATCATATAATAACAAAAAACAATGTTACTTTTAAAAAATAGTTGTAAGGGATTGTACCTTGAACAACCATTCAAATGTAGTGGTCGTCTCGTCTCGTAGAAGTGCACAACCAAATAAGATGGTTCTTCCATGATTGTCAACACCCACAAATATGCCAAAAGGCATGTCATACGAATTGACTTTGTATGTAGTATCGAATACTACAACGTCTCCGTATTCTTGATACATATCAAAACAATGAGCATGAGACCAAAAAATGTGCTCTAGTCTATTATCAGCATCTAGTTTAAATGCATGTTGAAAGTTAGAATTTTCAGTTTTTGCATTTTTACAATACTCCAAAAGCTCTCTTGCATCATTATTTGAGTGTAGCTTATGATTTTTGATTATTAAATTACTAACATCTTTCGTTAGAAAATCAAGTTCTCCGTGCCTTACACTTTTTTCAAGCTCCATCACTCGCATAATTTATCTAATAGACAACCCTCCTTCCTTTAACAGGAGTATACGTTTCTCATCATCCGATGTAATACTACGATAAGAAGAAAGAAATCGAACCTCTTGAGGAGACAATAAATCATGATTATGCTCCAAAACGAATTTAGTGACTTGCCACTCTTTTGGAAAAATATCATTATTTCTTCTCAATGATATGCGCATATGGGCTTTGCATTCACAAACCGTACTACCACGATTTCTTTGTTGTTTTGAGTAATCTACCATTTTAACTTTCGGTTTTCCTTCACGATGACAAAAGAAATCTCTTCTTGATTTTTCTCCATTCTTGTTCACAAACCTCCCTTTACGAATAGCAAATCCATTCCTTTTAGCATAGTTTTGGTAAAAAACAAAAGCCTCTTCTTCACTTAAAAAACATTGACCGACGAATGGCTCATCTAAATCTAGACTTTTGCATTCACCCTCTTCTTCAATATTGCATCCATCCTTTTCGATATCCAGTGGGCTTTCCTCCAAAGGTATTTCGTTCAAATCAATCATATCTAATGTGTTTATGTAAAAAGCAAAATAAATTAATAATCATTAATCTTTTATAAGACGAAGTATATAGTTAATATGTAAAAACAATTAAACGAATTAAATATTAATATTACCTATTATTGGTTAATCGATGATGATGTCCTCAAATATTAACGAGATGCAGTAGTAAGCAATGGGACTCATTGGATATATGTATTTTTTAATCACTGTTTTAGAAAAGGAGGGAAAAATTGGCGATTGTTCCAAATTAATTAAGATAGTCAAAAATTTAAAATATGATGTTAATTGAGGTCGTCCATAAAAATAGGGACCGCCACTTTTCTGTTACAGACTAATCATAAAAATGAATTAATTTTATTTGTTAATATTAAAGAAGGGTATAAATGGAAGAGCATGAAAAACAACATCCACGTAATTTGGTAATATGGTTGGGATAGGAATCTTAAAAGCTTTATCAATTGCCCTTAGGGCATTTATTAGCTCTTCCCTTATTATTATTATTATTATTATTATTATTATTATTATTATTATTATTATTATTATTAGTTTTGACTATGATTATGTATTAGTTCATGTATTATATTATGTATTATTATAATATTATTTATTATCTAATTATATATTTATATTTTTAGCAATGCCCCTCTTCGTAATTTTACTTGATAATATGATTTTACCAAACACTCATAAATTGATTATCTGATTAGTGCGATATCAAACAACATAATCAAACTCAAACACTAATAAATCAAATCACGTTTTCATACAGCTGATTATGTGATTATGATTATTTAAAACGCATAATCAATTTTCAAATCGCAAATACAAACACCTCCTAAGAATGGATTAAACGCGTAACGAATTTTGTGATTTTAGACCGGTGATGGAAAAATAAAGCAATAGGGATTGGATATGCAATTTTGTTTAAACAAGAGCAACCAATCACGTTTCTAATGGGGACTATTATGTCAAAATAATCAAAACCTTGATTGATTATTTACCATACGGGGAATCTTCAAGGACTACTATGTCAAAATAATATAAAGCAAGGTCTAATTATGACTAAAAAGATCCCCTGTACATTCCATTTTGATATACCCCGTAGAAAACATAAACAGTAACACACCGGAGAGTTGATCATCAAAACACATATCCTCCAAAATTGATCGAATTTCCGTTGCGGATTCTTGAAAAGGTCAGGGTTTTAACTAAATTCTTCACTTTTATTTATTTGAATTAATTGTGATCTCGTAGTTACTTTTGTTGCTCGGTGATTTTGAGGAAAATATTTTTCGGTTTAGGTTTTTGATTAGTTTGTGTGTGTAGTTTATATTAAACGGCTCAACTTCTGATTTTTTTTTTTTAAAGTTGTTATGTTTATCTTTCGTTTGGTTGTTATGTGAAAATAACAACACATAACAGAACTTTGAACTCATTGTTGATCGTATGTGTGAATGTGGGTGAGACCTGATAATCAAGTTGATGCATATATTTTTGATAATTACATATTCATTGGGTGCTTATTTTTTAAATTAAATTTTAGGTTTGTATTAAGTACAGTGAGATGGCAAAGAGTTTATTCAAGCAAGAACATGATTTTGGTATCTATTTCTTTTGTTGTTTATGAATTTCCAGTTATGATTGTAATTAAATTTATATGCGGGTTTGAGTTTAAGTTAAGGAACAATTGATCTACAAGAGAAACGTTGATTTTTGTTTCAGGGAATAGGTGTACAGAGGCTGCTAGAATTAGAGAGAAGTACCCTGATAGGATTCGGGTTAGTATTTTTGTTTCAGGGAATAGGTGTACGTTACTCCTCAATTCTAACATGTCGATATAAATATACTGCTTATCTTTTTAGAAAATTGGGGCATTGGGTTGCGGGTTAAACGTAGAGATAAAGAGTGGAGAGCCCTAGCGTTACGTTAATTATCGATAGTTTGCTTTTAGGTAGACGTTTTCTGGAATTTTTAGTAAGTGGGTTATGAGAAGGAAATGCAATGACACAAACTATAGAACGTACGTGCTTTCTCAACACACACATCATAATGGTAATATGTCACTTAAATGGAAGTGAAAACTGGAATGGACTGTGACTAGGAAAAAATCATAAGGAGTGAAACCATGGTATATCAAAGTGTGTTATATTAAAAAAAATGCACAAACTAACTCTAACATGGAGAATTTACCGGGGCAACACATATATTCTTAATTAGCATCTATAAAAATAAACCAAAAAAAAAAAAACAAAAAAAAAAAAAAAAAATACTGCTCTAAGTCTCTCAATTATGTAACTGCTACATTGGTGTTCAATTAGAGTCACTAAGCGAACCAAAATGTATTAATGAAGTCAATTATAAAACTACTAAAGACACAAACTATCACAATCATGATAAATATAAATGCTTGAATTTCTTACTTCAGCAAGGCGATTAGCAAGGAGTCTGACCTCCAGATGCTTGACACTAATATTACTCAACAAGTTTCATGATCGATGTTATAAGTTTGTATATTTTAATCATAAAAACGACGAACAAATTGATTGATTTACCTGTGACGCGAACTCTTTAGCAGTTCATCAATCGAATGTTTGATAAAGGAAATCAATGCAAGTTAGGCTTTGATACAAGATAATCTCATTGTAACTTGTGATCTATAGCGATATAAGCTGCAAAAATACAATTTGTAAAGCAGTGGAATTTATATTCGTATAAACCCTTGAGATTTGGGGGGCCAATTATATTTGGATAAACGTAATTGATCGGCTTGATGAAAAATAATTGTAATTGAGCTGTTTATATTCTGAAAGCGTGTGAAGTTTTAAAGCTTGTACACATTATTACTCCATATTACCTCACACTTGCAAGTGTGAGGACTTATAGATTCTTACTTCACAACTAAAAGTGTAAAGATTTGTATATCATTCCTCATGTTTCAGAATGTGAGTTAAATATACACGTCTACACATTTAAAAAAGTGAACAAAATATTGATCATTCAACACTTGTAATTGTGAAAAAAGTTGGTTCACGCTTATACGCGTGAAATTTTTTATTCACATTTATAAATATGATATATGATACTCTTTTATAAGAAAATGTATTTTCACACCTGTAGATGTGTGTATAATTATTCACACTCAAAACTGTGAGCAATCCTAATTTTATTAACACGCTTGCTTGAAGTGTGAAGAAAAATGCGTGAACAATTAACGCATTTGTTGTAGTGTTTTGGTATCCTATTTTGTGTCAAATTTGGTATCCTGTTTTGTGTCAAAAAATAATTTGAGAGACGAACATCAGTCGAACATAAGTTTTGTGTCAATCTATGCTCATGAATGCAAAATAATTTGGTATCCTGTTTTGTAGGCGTTAGTTTGTTAACAGCTATGTTAATGCATTTGGTTCCCATTGGTGTTACGATGTTGTTTGTTTTGTCGGTTTTATGTAATGTAATTTTTTCAGTTTTCATCTACTAGAAAAAGACATAGTAGAAGAGGTAACAATATTGGTGATGCATGCGGTTGGTCAACAAACGGGTAGTGATTATTTGGGTTTGATATCGTGCTGCTGAGCAAATAGCAAGTAGGCAAATGTTTGTTTACCTTCTGAAACTGTTTTTGTTTATTATTTTTTTTTTTTTTTTTTTTTTTTTTTTTTTATTTTTTATCATATGGCTGATAAGTATGTATGAAATCATGTTTATATGGGGAGTATGCATTGTTAATATATTATCATGTTGTTTTTTTTGAAATGTTTGGAATGTAGCAGCTGTCTGCGGAAGTTCTCAACTGTATAAGTAATCTTTAAGCATGACATAATGTATTTTATGTTATTTGGAATGTATTTTGAAATAAGTTGTGAGGACTAAACTTTAGTTTCTGTGTCTTTGTGGTCTTCTGATTATTGTTCAGATGACAAATCTTTTAGGGCATGAAGCTGTATACTTGGGTAGAATCATAAGTTTCTAACACCATGATCGTCGTACTAGAAGTTAACATTATCTGAGTTTGTGTATATTTCTAAAAGAAATTGAAAGGTTGATATAAGGTTTTTAAGATTGTGTTTTCGCGACACCATTTTTTGACCATGATTTTCTCCATTTATACTTTTGAATCTGTAGTTGGTTGCTCAAGGTTTTTA
The DNA here is from genome assembly GCF_046630445.1 of Rutidosis leptorrhynchoides. Lineage (NCBI taxonomy): Eukaryota > Viridiplantae > Streptophyta > Magnoliopsida > Asterales > Asteraceae > Rutidosis > Rutidosis leptorrhynchoides. The sequence goes on along the minus strand of NC_092337.1, from coordinate 462,460,671 downwards.
TTTTGCGATAATTTAAGAAATTTTTATTGCATGTTTGTGTTTAACTCACTGCATATCTATCTGCTGCTGTTATATGTTTTATCAGTTTACCGATTTCAAGTTGTCCGAGATTGTCCCTTCCGTTGCCCTTGAGTACAAATTTTTACGCCTTTCATTTGTCTTATTGATGTGTGGTTTGTAGTTATCGTTTCGACACGTCGGAATTATGTACAAACGCCTACAAATATCCGCCGTGACATGCGGACCTCTACACTAGTTTGTATAATTGCTTGTAGGTACCTTGTTCCAGCTGACTTGACAGTAGGCCAATTTATATTTGTAATTCGCAAAAGGATTAAGGTTAGTGCAGAAAAGGCTATTTTCATATTTGATGACAACGCGCTACCACCAAAATTATCTACTCTACAACTGGTTCTTGGAAACCAAAATTATTACTATGTCTTTACACTCTGTATTAGATTATTAAATTGTACTTGGTGTTTTATTTGGTTGCAGGGGCAATCATGTCTGCCATATATAAAGAAAAGAAAGACGAAGATGGCTTCCTTTAGTAAAGAGAACACATTTGGAGACCTCTAGGCTGTAGCCTTCATTCCTTGTCTGGGGTACTCTGTTTCATCAAGTTTCAAACACGCTACAATTGTTTGTACATAAAGCTAAACTCGCGACACATGATGTTAAAAATAATCTGCTTTTGCTTTTGATCATTCTCTCTGAGTTTTGTATGGCATGTGATCAAATATGAAATTTAAGGTTTTGAGAGCCTTTTTTTTTGTGTGAAAGAATCCTTCCTTTAAAATTTTGTAGGGTACGGCTAGACTAAAGAATTGTACTGTAATTATCATTCCAACCTTCTTAATTTTGTAGGGTTTCCTCTTCGTATTTGTTTTGGTAATTTAGAAGTCACTACACTAATTATTTAACTATAGCAATATCAACAACCTCTGGGAGCAGGGAAAAAAGTTATTCAGACAACTAGTTACTACAGTAATTTACAACAATAATAATACTCCGTATATATAATATACTCGTAGTATATATAAGTAGTAGTAACGTAAATAATTTAAGGTTATGAATCATACATATGAGACCCTCTGGGCGATGGTGGTGGCCGTTGGTTTGTCTTTGGGGTACGAGGTTGATTGTGGTTTCTTGGACTGTCGGGTGATGCAGCAACGAAATCATCATCATCATCATCGTCTAAATCAGAACCAACATAATGTTGAATCACCAATACGGACACACTTGATGCAAAGTCAGATGACGCTAACAAATCACCGATTGCTCCCAACTCGGGGCATTCACTCCAGTCAGTCAACCCTGCAGTCAACGGTGACATCCCTTGACCTCTTCCTACTATAAATAAATCATGTACCTCATCAACCGATCGAATCGCTGCCATCGTTTCCTCCCCATTGTTGACGAATGTTTCATTGTAAACAATCGATTTTTCATTCGCAATCATTGTCTTAAACTTGTTGATAAACTCGTCATCTTTTTGTTTCTCTCTATCACTGTCTGTTACAACCGTTAAAACCCCCGGGTCATTTTGCGCAGAGGAAGAGCCGCTCTGTTGTTGTTGTCCAGCAATGAAACGCATGACAGTTAAAGTGTTCCCTGGATGACTCGACATTCGCCAAGCAAATGCTAAAGCTTCACGGTCATCTGGCCCACCAATGAATACAACCGCAATGTGGTGGGCAATCTGATTCCCAGCTACTCTGGTGGTCCCACCAAACCCTCGGTCCACCAAAATACCAACCGAACAAGGTGAGTTGGCTAAAACATTTTGATTGATTACTCGATAAGCAGGGTTAGTAGCTTCCATCCCGCCGTCCACCGTCTGTTGCTTATGAAAAGGAAGGATAATAAAAGCTACACGTTTGTCCTCTGCAACGCTACAAATATCCTCATGCATCGTCGAGTAAGGAGAGATTGCGGTTACTGGTTGAACCGAAACGTACTCTGTTTGTTGCTCAAAGTTTTCAAAAGCATTGATGATGTGATCAGATTGGGCTTGTGTTCTGTTGGCTGCCGGTCGGCCTGATTTTCGACTGTTGTGCACAATGAGCATGGCGGAGGCCCTACCCGTGAGCTCCACTAGGTGTAACGCATAAACACTGAGTGGAGACTTGTTGGTTGGATTGGAAGCTTCAAGAAGATTAATAATAGTCGTCACATTTCTCGGTGTGTGGATGCAAACTAAAGTTCTCAAATCGCTATCCGATTTTGTTTTAAGAATACTTCTCCGTTTGTATGGTGCAAATCTTCTTGCCGGTTTGTAAAATGCTGTCACGGCGGGAGTGATTATAGCAGTCATAACTAATGCCACCACCACCATAATTGCAAAAGATTTGTCATCTAGCACCTACATAACATAGATACACAATTAAGTATACATTTGTTTGTTTGTGTTGAAAGAAAGAACCCTTAATAATACTTAAAACGAAAATTAATTAATGGAGAGAAAAATGAATGAATTAATTACGGAGTAGTTAATTAAATACCTTGGAATCCTTGCCAACATTGAGGACAATCATCTCAACAAGGCCTTTGGTGTTCATAAGTAATCCAAGTGCAACTCCATCATAGAATGGGATCTGATATAGTAGAGCCACCAGCAACGTTCCTGCCACTTTCCCGGCACACGCAAGTATTATCACAAGCGCCAAAATACCCCATGTGTCAACACCATCGATCGCTCCAATTGACGTTTTAAGCCCGCTGATTGCAAAAAATAGAGGCAACAAAATCCCGGATACAAAATCTTCCAACTTTTCAATAAGCGTAACCCCTAAAGGTCCATTTGGAATGACCAACCCAAAAATGAAGGCACCAAACACAGAGTGGGTCCCAATCGCGTCTGTTATGAACCCTGAGATCATAACTCCAGTCAATATCATACCAATGTAGAAATCACTAACAGTTTCACCTTCCGGGGTCTTTCTAATGACCCAAGAAATCATTGGACGAACAACAAAAACACAGAAAACAATAAACCCAGCACTTGATAAAACAACCCATAGAGTAGCCAGATTAACCTTCTCATTTTCAGCTAAGGCAATAGCAAGGGCTAATAGAATCCAAGCACACATATCGTTCACGAGGGCTGATGACATGGCGATCCTACCAATCTCGGTATTAATTAGTTTGAGTTCAGCGAGGACTCGGGCAAGCACCGGAAATGCAGTTACAGAGAGAGCAACTCCAAGGAACAAAATAAAAGTGCCTTGTTTAACAAATTGTGTTCTTTGATGTAAGAGGAAGGAGAAAGAGATGCCAATAAGAAAAGGGAGGATCATTCCAGCAACTGCAATAAAGATTGCTTTTCTGCCAGTACGACGAATCACTGCGATGTCCATTTCAACTCCAACTAGAAACAGAAAGTAGAGAAGGCCGAGATTTGCCATAGTTTCAAGAACAGTTACGCTTCTTAAAGGAAAAACTACATTTGCAAACACTCTACTTCTTCCCATCACTGATGGACCTAATATCACGCCTCCCTGTACGTATGTTAATTCATAAATCATGTAAATCTTATCACATACATTACATTTACATTACATTGAATATTATAATAATAATTGAACAATATGCAATGTAATACATAACAACTTACAAGAATTTCAGAAATAACTCGAGGCTGGCGAAAGGGTTTCAAGAGGAAAACGAGGATACGTGTTGTAACAACGACGAGAATTAGTTGTAAAAGGAAAAGAGGGAGTGAGTAATTTAATGGATTGTCTCCTTGCCATATCCCTTGAGTTGTGATCATCAATGGAGCATAGCAAATAATCGTATCTTGGGACACATTTTGGGGCGGCATTTTTCTTTCTATCTTTCAAATTCTGCTACATTCATGCACCACGCATTAAAATTCAATTCAATTTCAGTTTTAATTGCTACTTGATTCCTACGTTAACACCCCTGATGATGCAACAACATTCGAATTCAATTCAGAAATTTAAGGGATGAGAGAGGAGTTCCAAGTAATGCGCAACTTATTAAGTCATAACCATTCGATCCTCAATTTGCATACCTTCAAGTTCTTCTAAATTTAGAAACTTTTTATCAACATTAGATTATTGATTAGGTTAATATAACAACATTTATATATGTATATGTATACTAGTGAAATGACCCGTGAAAACGCGAGTTTGTTTAAACAAAACAGTTTAATGATATGTTTTAGGTATTAAGTGAATGTAAATGTTAAAGTCATTTAATTTATTGCCCCGTGGAACCACGGATTTCGACTAAGAAACTTGTCGTTGATTTTACAAACATAAAGTTCGCTCAAAGTTGAATATTTATATTTATATTTTTAATAATAATTATTATTATTATTAATAATAAATGTATTTTAAATTTTTTTAGGGAAATAAAAATACAATTTAGGAGAGATTAATATTTCCTTTTATAAAAGATTTTGTATTATTTTTTTTAATTAAATTAATATATAATTATGACATCATCATAAAAGGTAATTTAGCTTAATGATAATGTCATCATTTTAGAGATTTATTAGAATATATAGATGGATATGTATATAATACATGATAAACTACTTATCAACATTTTTATATTGCGATTTAGAATATGTTTAAGCTTACGATATATAAATTTGCAAACTTAGATGAATTAATTCTAAAATTAAATATTTCTTTTTAATATTGTTTTCTTATTTTAATTTTGTATTAGTATTTATTCATGAACTTTGAATTATACATTGAGAATTAAGTTATACGGAGTAGACCACCCAAGAGTAACTCAAAGAGAACTAAATTTAACGCCATTAAAACGATAGAATTTTTTTTTTTTTTTTTTTTTTTAAAGTTAAGTGCCTGCCCAGACAAAGGCATATGCCGTAGCGCGGCTCCTTTTGTCGCGGCGCGACTCATAAAGGAAATTCTGACACTTCTTAACCTTCATTCTGTTACCAAAACAAGACCAATGCCGCGGCGCGGCACCATTTGTCGCGGCGCGACGTTACACGGGAGCTGGGACTATCCTGCAACTTAATAACTAAAACCACATTTTTACCAAGTCATTAACTCAAAACACACCAAATCATCATAAAGCATATTTAAACTTGATGAAACCAGTTTCTAACATCATTCGACACTGCGAACATCCTTTAAGTCAAGAAAACGCGTTTACACATTTCAATTACATCATTAGGTCCCAAAATTTGACGGAAGCATAAATATCAAATACATAAAACTTGGTGTTGATAAGCGGTACCAATAGAGCTTGATTCAAAAAGAGACTTGCATTACCACTTACTCTAATACCAATGCTCCGCTACCCTCAAATGGGTTCTTTACCTTCTCGATGACTTTTAGTTCCTAAAAACATAAAACAACACGGGGGTAAGCTTTTACACTTAGTGAGTTATAGGCGAATAATGTAGCATAAAACATTGGGCATAACAATCACATTACTTGTCTTTCAACCTAACGGTTGCTTATTTACTTTCGGATCCGACTCTTACTTACCATAGACATAACTTACTAGGCCGACCCTAGTAATCATGTCTAAGCTAACCATAGGCATACTCTTATGCCTAAGCTACTTTAATCTCATTTCAATAATACATATGCACATAGACACCCAAAGTGTCTAAGCTAAACCATCCATAGACAAGATTACTAGCAATGTAATAATCTTGCCTAAGCTAAGCATCAACCATATATACAATTATTAGGTGAACCTAATAATTCTATTTAAGCTATTCAACTAGTGCACTTAGTCGTTGCTCTCTTGCACGGATGCAATCCGAGAACACTAAGCCACTCTTGACCCGCCCATTTTATCCCCTATAAACTCACCTTGATTTAATGAAGTTCCTTGATCACTTGAAACTCCCTTGCTTTGATTAGCACCTATACATGAGCTAATCTCATCAATATCATAATTCAACAAAATTACAACTTTCATAAACTTTCACACCTTTATACTCTTATACATTGACTTAACCCCCTATTTACTACAATATACACATAAACACTTACATACATAGCATTTTAACTTACCTTTTCCAATATAACAACATCATCAAGCCAACATCATTTCCTTAATCATACAAATCTCTAGTTCATCTCTTATAATCATAACATGCAATTCTTTCAAATATTCCATTAAACATCAAATGTGCATAAATCCATTTCTATTACTACCAACCCTAAATCATCAATTCATGTATAAACTTTCTTCTTCACAAATTTCAACTAAGACACATAAACATTTCATTGAGACATTTCATCAAACACCTAGTGTGCATAACTTGATTCTAGGCTAGAACATCATCAAATTCACCATATTCATATCACACACACAAAATGCAAGTTCATACATGAACTTACTTCCAAAATCACTAACAAATCCGTTCTAGATCATTCAAGTGTGCACAATTTCAACAAACAACAACATTTAAGCTAGAGATTCATCAAAAACACCAAATTTTAGTAGTACATAGTCATAAACATTCATACCTTGCCTTTAGGGATTCAAGAACCCTAATTGTGCACAAAGAAGATGAAATTGAAGAAATAAAACTTGCTAGAATGATTAGAGTGCCTTAGATTTCACAAAATTTCACTTGCATGTACACAATTTCTTCACTTGAAGCTTTTTTTTCTTCCTCCTTGTTTGGGTCGACACTAGCACACACACACACACACTGTATTTTATTTTTTTGTAACTGAATGTGAGTTTCCAGCATTTCTTTTCTTCTTTTATTAAATCAACTATGCTCAAATTGCACTTTCTACCCTCCCCACCAAAACTATAATGAGGGAGGTCCTTAATTCTAACTTTTCATCTTTACCCTTCCAACTTAACTAACAACCATTAACTATTAACCATTTATTTTACTAAATCATACCATTTATAAATAAAATAAACAATTTACATAAAATAATACCTTAAATAATTGGGGTGTTACAACTCTCCCCCCTTGGATTGTTCGCGCCCTCGCGAACCATTCTTGATGCAATGATGGATAATACTTCATAAGCCATTCTTCGGGTTCCCACGTACATTCGGAACCCTTTCTAAATTGCCATAATACTTTCAATAACATTACCGACTTATTTCTCAATTGCTTAACCTTTTGATCCAAAATCTTTATTGGCTTTTCCGCATATCTTAACTTATCATCAACCTCAATTTCACTCAATGGAACATAAGTGGATTCATCCGCTAAACACTTCCTCAATTGTGATATGTGAAACGTGTCGTGGATATTACTCAATTCATCGGGCAAGGCCAAACGATAGGCTACCTTCCCGACTTTTGCCACTATCTCAAATGGTCCCACAAACCTTGGACCCAAATTTACCCTTTTTCTAAAACGTATAATACCCTTCCATGGGGAAACTTTTAGCATTACCTTATCACCTACTTGAAATTCTATCGGCTTCCTCCTTTTATCTACATAGGACTTTTGTCGATCTTGTGCCGCTTTCATTCGTTCACGAATTTGATCTATCATTTCGGTGGTTTGTTGTACTATTTCCGTGCTTCCTAATTCCCTTTGACCCACTTCACCCCAACATATCGGGGTTCTACACCTCCTTCCATACAACATCTCATAAGGCGCCATTCCGATTGTAGAATGATAACTATTATTGTACAAAAATTCAACTAAAGGTAGGTGAGTATCCCAACTACCACCAAAATCAATGACGCACGCCCTTAACATATCCTCAAGAGTTTGTATAGTTCGCTCACTTTGACCATCCGTTTGCGGGTGAAACGCGGTACTCACATGCAATTTTGTGCCCATCTCTTCTTGAAACTTTCTCCAATATCGTGAGGTGAATCGAGTGTCACAGTGCGAAACAATGGAAACCGGCACTCCATGCCTTGCAACAACCTCTTTCATATACAATTTAGACATTGCTTCCGACGATGAAGCTTCTCTTATTGCCAAAAATAACGCACTCTTAGTTAATCTATCAACAATAACCCAAATGGCGTCGTGTTGTCGAGGGGTCTTAGGCAACTTAGTCACTAAATCCATTGTAATATGTTCCCATTTCCAAACCGGTACTTCTAATGGTTGCAACTTACCGTAAGGCATTTGATGATCGGCTTTCACTTGAAGACAAGTAAGACATTTATGCACATACTTAACTATATCCCTCTTCATTCCCGGCCACCAATAGTCTTTCCTTAGATCTCTATACATTTTCGTAGCACCGGGGTGAATCGAATACTTAGATTTGTGAGCTAAGTCAAGGAGCTCACTTCTAACATCACTTTGTAAAGGTACCCAAATTCTTCCATATCTAAGCCTTAGACCACGAGAATCTATCGTAAAATCATTAACTTGCCCCTTGATCCTTTCTTTTCTCACGTTTTCGGGGGATAATGCTTCACCTTGTGCTACTCGGATACTATCAAATATTTGTGGTGATATTACCATAGCCAAACTCGTTATCTTAATCGGTTGGTGACTCGACTTCCTACTAAGAGCATCCGCCACCACATTAGTCTTCCTGGGGTGATACAAAATTTCACAATCATAATCTTTCACCAAGTCGAGCCCTCTCCTTTGCCTATCATTTAAATCTCTTTGATCGAATAAATACTTTAAGTTCTTATGATCGGTATAAATAGAGAACTTAACCCCATATAGATAATGACGCCAAATTTTCAAAGCAAAAACCACGGCCGTTAATTCTAAATCATGGGTGGGATAACGTTTTTCATGTACCTTCAATTGTCGGGAAGCATAAGCTATGACTTTCCCATTTTGCATTAGCACACACCCTAAACCTTTCTTAGAAGCATCGCAATAAACCTTCATATTCTCATTCCCTTCCGGTAAAACTAGTATAGGAGCTTGAACAAGTTTCTCCTTAAGGAGTTGAAACGCTTGTTCTTGCTTTTCTTCCCATCTCCATGGCACATCTTTACGGGTCAACTTTGTGAGTGGGGTGGCTATGCTAGAAAAATCTTGTATAAACCGTCGATAATACACCACTAAACCTAGAAAACTTCTAACCTCGGTGGGATTCGTAGGTGGTTCCCATCTCATTATCGCCTCAATCTTCGTCGGATCGACACAAATAACCTTCTTATTAATGACATGTCCCAAAAATTGAACTTCGCGAAGCCAAAACTCGCATTTAGAGAACTTAGCAAACAACCTTTCTCTTCTTAAAGTTTCTAATACTAGTCGTAAATGTACCGCATGCTCCTCTTCCCTTTTAGAATACACCAAAATATCATCAATAAATACAATAACAAACCTATCGAGCATCGGCCGACAAACCCTATTCATCAAATCCATAAATGCAGCCGGAGCATTAGTTAACCCAAAAGGCATAACCACGAATTCATAATGACCATACCTCGTACGAAAAGCCGTTTTAGGGATATCTTCTTCCCTCACCTTTAATTGATGATAACCCGACCTTAGATCTATCTTTGAAAAGAAACATGCACCTTGTAATTGATCAAACAAATCATCTATTCTCGGTAATGGATATTTACTCTTAATAGTGACCTTGTTCAATTCCCGATAATCTATACACATTCTCATTGTCCCATCCTTCTTTTTCACAAACAAAACCGGAGCTCCCCAAGGTGAACTACTAGGACGTATAAAACCTTTATCTATCAAATCTTGTAGTTGAGTCATCATTTCTCTCATTTCTGACGGGGCTAATCGATAAGGAGCTTTGGCAATTGGCGTGGCTCCGGGAATCAAATCTATTCTAAACTCTACCTCTCGTTCGGGAGGTACACCGGGGCAACTCATTCGGAAACACATATGGAAACTCATTAACTATCGGTACATCACTTATTTCAACAACCTCCTTCGAATTATCAACCACATGTGCCAAAAACGCACAACACCCATGGGACAAAAATCTTTTAGCTCTAGCATACGTGCATATAGGAATAGCACGCCTAGCCCGTTCCCCATAAATCCATATAACTTTCCCACTTGGTGATTGAACTAACACAATTTTCTTACGACACAAAATTATCCCTTCATTGTCATCTAACCAATCCATACCCACAATTACTTGAAATTCTCCCATATGCATGGGTATTAAATCTATAACAAATTTCTCATCATCCAAAATAATTTCACATCCCTTAATGATACTATACACCATAACGGTTTTATTATCCGCTATCTCAACCTCTAAAGGATGCTCTAACATACTTGGGGTCATGTCAAAATATTTACAAAAAGAATAAGAAACAAACGACCGCGTAGCACCGGAATCAAACAAAATATGCGCAGGTAAAGAATTTACAATAAAGGTACCTGACACCACATTTTGGGACTCCTTCGCTTCGAGTGCGGTAATATGATGAGCTCGGGCTCTTGGTCGGCTATCACTAGTCTTTGGTTCCGTTTTAATCTCTTTCTTAACACTACCACTTGCCAAATCTTTCTTATACTCCGGACACTCGGCTTGAAAATGGCCCTTTTCAAAACAATAGTAACATTGTTTTCCCTTCTTAGGACACTCGGCGGCTCTATGACCCGGCTTTCCACATGAATAACAATCGGTAGTACCCGCTTTACACTCACCCGCATGATTCTTACTGAAATGTCCCATTTTTATTGATTAAAAACGTTCCATATTAATTGATTTCGTTGCGAGGTATTGACCTCTATATGAGACGTTTTTCAAAGACTGCATTCATTTTTAAAACAAACCATAACCTTTAATTTATCAATAAAGGTAAAAAAAAAAAAAAAAACTTTACATAGATTACCAAATATTGATAATCTAAAATATCCTGTTTACACATGACCATTACATAATGGTTTACAATACAAATATATTACATCGAAACAAGTTTCTTGAATGCAGTTTTTACACAATATCATACAAGCATGGACTCCAAATCTTGTCCTTATTTTAGTATGCGATAGCGGAAGCTCTTAATAATCACCTGAGAATAAACATGCTTTAAACGTCAACAAAAAATGTTGGTGAGTTATAGGTTTAATTTCTACATTTATCAAATCATAATAACAATAGACCACAAGATTTTATTTTTTATAACAACCAACTCATAGCAGGCATTTCGCATCTTGCATAGAGATAAAAATCATTCATATGTCGAACACCTGGTAACCGACATTAACTAGATGCATATAAGAATATCCCCATCATTCCGGAACTCTCATCGGAATGATAAATCGAAGTACTAAAGCACCCCGTATTGAGTGAGGCTCGCTGAGCCAAATAGATCTATCTTTAGGATTCACGTCAATTGGTGTCAGAACACCAATTCATAGGTTACCAAGGTAAAAAGGGGAATATTCGGTTTGATAAATTCAACATAGAATGTAGTTTCGATTACTTGTGTCTATTTCGAAAAGCATTTATAAAACTGCATGTATTCTCATCCCAAAATATTAGATTTTTAAAAGTGGGACTATAACTCACTTTCACCAATTAACACTTGGTTGAGAATTTGACTTGGCCACGGGTTGATTCACGAACCTATAACAATATATACATATATCAAAATATGATCGAAATATATCCACAATATTTTCTTTATTACGTGTTGATGATTTAAGTTGTCCAGTTAGCGGTCCGATGTTAGAAGTCCACAATTGATCGTACATGAATAATTTAATATAAATCTTGAATCAATCCACGACTCAGTGTATACATATCTCAGTATTGATCACAACTCAAACTATATATATATTTTGGAATCAACCTCAACCCTGTATAGCTAACTCCAACATTCACATATAGAGTGTCTATGGTTGTTCCGAAATATATATATATATATATAGATGTGTCGACATGATAGGTTGAAACATTGTATACGTGTCTATGGTATATCAAGATTACATAATATACAATATAAGTTGATTAAGCTATGGTTGGAATAGATTTGTTACAAATTTTCACGTAGCTAAAATGAGTAGTTTTTACCAATTTTGTTTTATGCGTCATTTCTTCATTTCTAATCCGTTTTGAGTGATTCAAGCGGCCACGGTTTCGTATTGAACTTAAATTTATGAAACTAAACATAAAAAGTATGAGTTTATAGTCAGAAATACAAATTACAAGTCGTTTTTGAAAGAGGTAGTCATTTCCGTCGAAAGAACGACATCTTGATGACCATTTTGAAAAACATACTTTCACTTTGAGTTTAACCATGATTTTTGGATATAGTTTCATGTTCATAATAAAAATAATTTTTCCAGAAGTATAGCTTTTAAATCAAAGTTTTCCATAGTTTTTAATTATCCAAACCAAAACAGCCCCCGGTTGTAACTACGACGGCGTATATCCGGTTTTATGGTGTTTATCGTGTTTCCAAGTTTCAAATCATTAAGTTAGCATATCATATAGATATAGAACATGTGTTTAGTTGATTTTAAAAGTTGATTTAGAAGGATTAACTTTATTTGCGAACAAGTTTAGAATTAACTAAACTATGTTCTAGTGATTACAAGTTTATAACGTTGAATAAGACAGCTTTTTATGTATGAATTGAATGATGTTAAGAACATCATTACTACCTCAAGTTCCTTGGATAAATCTACTAGAAAAGAGAAAAATGGATCTAGCTTCAAGGATCCTTGGATGGCTTGAAGTTCTTGAAGCAGAATCATGGCACGAAAACAAGTTCAAGTAAGATTTCTACTCGAAATAAGATTGTTATAGTTATAGAAATTTAATCAAAGTTTGAATATGAGTATTACTTGAATTAAAAAGATAACCTACTATAAGTAACAAAGGTTTCTTGATCTTGGATGATTACTTGTAATGGATTTAGAAAACTTGGAAGTAAACTTGCAATCTTGGAAGTATTCTAGATTTTATGAAACTAGAACTTTTGGAATTTATGAAGAACACTTAGAACTTGAAGATAGAACTTGAGAGAGATTAATTAGATGAAGAAAACTGAAGAATGAAAGTGTTTGTAGGTGTTTTTGGTCATTGGTATATGGATTAGATATAAAGGATATGTAATTTTGTTTACTTGTAAAAAGTCATGAATGATTTACCATACTTTTGTAATTTTATGAGATATTTCATGCTAGTTGACAAATGATGGTTCCCACATGTTTTAGGTGACTCACAAGGGCTGCTAAGAGCTGATTATTGGAGTGTATATACCAATAGTAAATACATCTAGAAGCTACGTATTCTACGAGTACGAATACGGGTGCATACGAGTAGAATTGTTGATGAAAATGAATTAGAATGTAATTGTAAGTATTTTTGTTAACTGGAAGTACTTTGATATATGTCTTGAAGTCTTTCAAAAGTGATCAAATACATTTAAATACATTACATGTATATACATTTTAATTAATTCGTTTAGCCATCGATAGTCGTTACATGTAAGTTTTGTTTTGAAACCTTTAAGTTAACGATCTCATTTAATGTTATTAATCCATTGTTTCTTATATCAAATGAGATATTAAATTGTTATATTATCATGTTAACATGATATATGAATATATCTTAATATGATATATATACTTTAAAATATCGTTACAACGATAATCGTTACGTATATGTCTCGTTTCGGAATCCTTAAGTTAGTAGTGTTGTTTTTACTTATGTAGTTCATTGTTATTACACTTAATGATATATTTAATTATCATTTTATCATGTTAGATATAGTGTAACAATACCTTAATATGATTCATATATGTTTAGTAAGACGTGGTTATAACGATAATCGTTATATGTATCGTTTCGAGTTTCTTACGTCAATAGTCTCCTTTTCAAGTATATAACTCATTGTTACTAATTTTACTGAGATACTTGATTATCCTTATATCATGTTAAACATATATATTTATTCATTTATGTATCATCATATCATATACAACTTATAGCGTTCGTGAATCATCGGTCAAACTGGGTGATCAGACATTTACCTAATTTCCGTTTCAGTTAACCAAGTCTTAACAAGTTTGATTGCTTAAAATGTTGGAAACATTTAATCATGCAAATATAGTTTTCATTAAACATATAATCATAGAAAGGTTCGGAAAATTTCGGGTCACTACAGTACCTACCCGTTAAATAAATTTTGTCCCGAAATTTTAAGCGATTGAAGGTGTTGGCTCATCTTCTGGAAATAAGTGCGGGTATTTCTTTCTCATCTGATCTTCACGTTCCCAGGTGAACTCGGGTCCTCTATGAGCATTCCATCGAACCTTAACGATTTTTATTTTATTTTGCTTGAGTCTTTTAACCTCACTATCCATTATTTCGACGGGTTCTTCAATGAATTGAAGTTTTTCGTTGATTTTGATTTCGTCTAACGGAATAGTGAGATCTTCTTTAGCAAAAAATTTCTTCAAATTCGAGATGTGGAAAGTGTTATGTACAGTCGCGAGTTGTTGGGGTAGCTCAAGTCGATAAGCTACTGGTCCGACACGATCAATAATCTTGAATGGCCCAATGTACCTTGGATTTAGTTTCCCGCGTTTACCAAATCGAACAACGCCTTTCCAAGGTGCAACTTTAAGCATGACCATTTCTCCAATTTCAAATTCTATATCTTTTCTTTTAAGATCCGCGTAGCTCTTTTGTGGACTTTGGGCGGTTTTCAATCGTTGCTGAATTTGAATGATTTTCTCGGTAGTTTCTTGAATAATTCCTGGACCCGTAATCTGTCTAACCCCCACTTCATTCCAACAAATCGGAGACCTGCACTTTCTACCCTGAAGTGCTTCAAACGGCGCCATCTCAATACTCGAATGGTAACTGTTATTGTAGGAAAACTCTGCTAACGGTAGATGTCGATCCCAACTGTTTCCAAAATCAATAACACATGCTCGTAGCATGTCTTCCAAGGTCTGTATCGTCCTTTCACTTTGCCCATCAGTTTGTGGATGACAGGCGGTACTCATGTCTAGACGAGTCCCTAATGCTTGTTGCAACGTTTGCCAGAACCTTGAAACAAATCTGCCATCCCTATCCGAGATAATAGAGACGGGTATTCCATGTCTGGAAACGACTTCTTTCAAATATAATCGCGCCAACTTCTCCATTTTGTCATCTTCTCTCATTGGCAGAAAATGTGCTGACTTGGTGAGACGATTGACTATTACCCAAATAGTATCATAACCACTTGCAGTCCTTGGCAATTTAGTAATGAAATCCATGGTAATATTTTCCCATTTCCATTCTGGGATTTCAGGTTGCTGAAGTAGACCCGATGGTTTCTGATGTTTAGCTTTGACCTTGGAACACGTCAAACATTCTCCCACGTATCTTGCAATATCGGCTTTCATACCCGGCCACCAGAATTGTTTCTTGAGATCCTTATACATCTTTCCCGCTCCGGGATGTATTGAATATCTGGTTTTATGTGCCTCCTTAAGTACCATTTCTCTAACATCTCCAAACTTTGGTACCCAAATTCTTTCAGCCCTATACCGAGTTCCGTCTTCATGAATATTAAGATGTTTCTCCGATCCTTTGGGTATTTCACTTTTCAAGTTCCCTTCCTTTACAACTCCCTGTTGTGCCTCTTTTATTTGAGTAGTAAGGTTAGTACGAATAATTATATTCATAGCTTTTACCCGTATAGGTTCTCTGTCCTTTCTACTTAGAGCGTCAGCTACCACATTCGCCTTTCCCTGGTGATATCGAAGTTCAAAATCGTAATCATTCAACAATTCAATCCACCTGCGCTGTCTCATATTCAGTTGCTTTTGATTAAATATATGTTGGAGACTCTTGTGATCGGTATATATAATACTTTTGACCCCATATAAGTAGTGCCTCCAAGTCTTTAATGCAAAAATAATCGCGCCCAATTCCAAGTCATGCGTCGTATAATTTTGCTCGTGAATCTTCAACTGTCTAGATGCATAAGCAATTACCTTCGTTCGTTGCATCAATACACAACCAAGACCTTGCTTTGAAGCGTCACAATAAACCACATATTCATCATTCCCTTCTGGCAATGACAATATAGGTGCCGTAGTTAGCTTTTTCTTCAACAATTGAAACGCTTTCTCTTGTTCATCCTTCCATTCAAATTTCTTCCCTTTATGCGTTAATGCAGTCAAGGGTTTTGCTATTTTGGAAAAATCTTGGATGAATCTTCTGTAGTAACCGGCCAATCCTAAAAATTGGCGTATATGCTTCGGAGTTTTCGGGGTTTCCTACTTTTCAACAGTTTCAATCTTTTCCGGATCCACCTTAATACCTTCTTTGTTCACTATGTGACCGAGGAATTGAACTTCTTCCAACCAAAATGCACACTTTGAAAACTTAGCGTACAATTCTTCTTTCCTCAATACTTCTAACACCTTTCTCAAATGTTCACCGTGTTCTTGGTCATTCTTTGAGTAAATAAGTATGTCATCAATGAAAACAATGACAAACTTGTCAAGGTATGGTCCACACACTCGGTTCATGAGGTCCATGAACACAGCTGGTGCGTTAGTCAACCTAAACGGCATAACCATAAACTCGTAATGACCGTAACGTGTTCTGAAAGCAGTCTTCGGAATATCGTCTTCCTTCACCCGCATTTGATGATACCCGAAATGTAAATCAATCTTTGAATAAACCGACGAGCCTTGTAGTTGATCAAATAAGTCGTCGATTCTCTGTAGTGGATAACGGTTCTTGATGGTGAGTTTGTTCAACTCTATGTAGTCAATACACAATCTGAACGAACCATCCTTCTTCTTGACAAATAACACCGGTGCTCCCCATGGTGATGTGCTTGGTCGAATGAAACCACTCTCCAAAAGTTCTTGTAGTTGGCTTTAAAGTTCCTTCATTTCGCTGGGTGCGAGTCTGTATGGAGCACGAGCTATCGGTGCAGCTCCTGGTACAAGATCTATTTGAAATTCAACGGATCAATGTGGAGGTAGTCCCGGTAATTCTTTCGGAAATACGTCGGGAAATTCTTTTACGACGGGAACATCATTGATGTTCTTTTCTTCGGTTTGCACCTTCTTGACATGTGCCAAAATGGAATAGCAACCTTTTCTTATTAGTTTTTCTGCCTTCAGGTTACTAATAAGATTTAACTTCGCGTTGCCCTTTTCTCCGTACACCATTAAGGGTTTTCCTTTTTCTCGTACAATGCGAATCGCATTCTTGTAACATACAACCTCTGCTCTCTCCTTTTACATCCAATCCATGCCAATTATTACATCAACACTCCCTAACACTACTGGTATCAAATTAATCTTAAACGTTTCACCAACCAGTTTAATTTCACGATTCTGACATATTTTATCTGCTGACATTAATTTACCGTTTGCTAATTTGAGTAAAAATTTATTATCTAAGGGCGTTAATAGACCACCTAATTTGGCACAAAATTCTCTACTCATATAGCTTTTATCCGCACCCGAATCAAATGAAACATAAGCAGGTTTATCGTCAATAAGAAACGTACCCGTAACAAGCTCCGGGTCTTCCAGCGCTTCTGTCGCGTTGATGTTGAAAACTCTACTACGGTTTTGCCCACTATTATTTTCCCGATTTGGGCACGTAGTTTTGTAGTAGCCCTTCTTCCCGCATCTAAAACAAGTAATGTCGGCGGTATCAATTCCTATAGGCGCTGGTCCGTAACCTTTACAATTCTTCGCGATATGACCCTTCTTATTACACTTGGTGCATACTATGTCGCAGTAATTACTCGGGTGATATCTTTCACACCTATAGCATGGAACTTTCTGATTTTGATTGTGGTTGATATTGTTGTTGGGACGATTGTTGTAGTTGTTGGTGTTGAGATGGTTTTTGTTGTGGTTATTTTTGCGAAAAAAGGTGCGTTTGTTGTTGTGACTTTGGGGTTGGTTATTGATACGATAGTTATTGTTGTTGTTGTTGTATTCGTGACCCTTGTCACTGGTTTCTTCCCACTTTCTCTTGAGTTATTTCGTTTTGACCTCTTCGGTCGCTTGCTTTTTCATTCTCCCTTCAATCTGGTTTACGAGCTTGTGAGCCATTCGACTTGCCTTTTGTATGGAGGCAGGTTCGTTTGAACTCACATCTTCTTGGATTCTTTCTGGTAACCCTTTCACAAATGCGTCGATCTTTTCTTCTTCATCCTCGAACGCTCTTGGACACAATAAGCACAATTCTGTAAATCTTTGTTCGTATGAGGTAATGTCGAAACCTTGCGTTTGTAACCCTCTAAGCTCCGCTTTGAGTTTATTGACCTCGTTCCTGGGACGGTACTTCTCGTTTACTAAGTGCTTGAATGCTGACCACGGTAGTGCGTTCGCAGCATCTTGTCCCACCTGCTCGAGGTAGGTGTTCCACCATGTTAACGCAGCACCTGTGAATGTATGCGTAGCGTATTTCACTTTGTCATCTTCAGCACACTTACTTATAGCAAATACCGATTCGACCTTTTCAGTCCATCGTTTTAATCCGATTGGACCCTCGGTTCCATCGAATTCCAGCGGTTTGCAGGCAGTGAATTCTTTGTAGGAACATCCGACACGAGTTCTTGTGGCGTTTGTTCCGTTGCTAGTTTCAGTGTTATTGTTGTTGTTATGCATCGCAGCCTGTACTGCGGCTATGTTTGCAGCAAGGAAGGTACGAAACTCCTCTTCGTTCATACTCACGGTATGTCGAGTAGTTGGTGCCATTTCCTTCAAAAATAGCCAAAAGAAACGAGTTAATCATATAGAATATCAAGAGTAGTCAATAGTATTTCATAGCATAATATGAACTTATTTATAAAAGCTCTTTATTAGCATTTTATACTCTTTAATTCGGGTAGTACCTACCCGTTAAGTTCATACTTAGTAGCTAACATACCATTTCAACTACTACAATTCTATATGAAAAACTAATCATAAACAAAAAAAAATATATTTCATATTCAAACTTTTATACAATAACTTGCAAACTTACAATACCGCTATTTTACATATAGCATGAAATATAGCACATAAAAACTTTGATACAAAGTAGTTGCGAAGATAATTCTAGTTAATATATAAGGCGTTTAGCAAAGGCAATAAAGACACGTAGTTCATACGTCCAGAAACAAGTCATGCATTCTGGTTTTACTAATACCACTTCCCATCCTTGGTTTTGTGGAACATAACCGTTGTGACCGATAGTAAGACAACATGTTGTAATGTCGTCAAAAGGATGAAGGTTACGTAATGACCAACAGTCTCGTAATAACCTAAAAACCTCATTTCTTACCCCAATTACCGACTCCGTCACTTGTGGGAATGTTTTGTTTAATATTTGTAGCCCGATGTTCTTTTTCTCACTTTGGTGAGAAGCGAACATTACTAACCCGTAAGCATAACATGCTTCTTTATGTTACATGTTAGCCGCTCTTTCTAAATCACGAAGTCCTATATTCGGATATATTGAGTCAAAATAATTTCTTAACCCGTTGCGTAAAATAGCATTTGGGTTCCCCGCAATATATGCGTCAAAGTAAACACATCGTAACTTATGGATTTCCCAATGTGATATCCCCCATCTTTCAAACGAAAGCCTTTTATAAAACAAGGCATTCTTGGAACGTTCTTCGAATGTCTTACAAACTGATTTTGCCATAAATAGTTGTGCCGAGGAATTCTGACCGACTCTAGACAGGATTTCATCAATCATGTCTACGGGTAAGTCTTCTAAAATATTAGGTTGTCTATCCATTTTGTGTTTTTATACTATAAAATAGACAAGAGTTAAATTCATAAAAGATACTTATTAATACAAGCAATTTTTACAAATATCGTAAAGCATAAGCACACTATATTACATATATTACACCGCATGAATACAATTATCTTATTCCGACTTGCTCGTTTCTTCTCCTTCGGTTTTGGTTCGTTTTGCTAAGTTTCTAGGGATATATGATGTTCCTCTAATACGAGCCGTCGATTTTCACATTGGTTTAGAAAAACCTGGTGGTTTAGAGGTTCCCGGGTTATTGTCACAACTTAAGAAATACGAGTGTTGACGATACATATAAAGTTTATCGGGTTTGGAATCAGATTTCTCTATTTTTATGCCCTTTCCCTTATTGTTCTCTTTTGCCTTTTTAAATTGTGTTAGGGTAATTTCTATAACATCATCGGAATCCTCATCGGGATCCGATTCATCGGAGAATTGGTAATCCTCCCAATACTTTGCTTCCTTGGCGGAAACACCATTGACCATAATTAACTTTGGCCGATTGGTTGAGGATTTTCTTTTACTTAACCGTTTTATTATTTCCCCCACCGGTTCTATTTCTTCTTCCGGTTCCTCCTCCTCCGGTTCCTCTTCTTCCGGTTCCGATTCTTCTTCCGGTTCCGACTCTTCTTCCGGTTCCTCTTCGGGAACTTGTGAATCAGTCCACGAATCATTCCAAATTACATTTGACTCTTCATTATTATTAGGTGAGTCAATGTGACTTGCATTAGAGGTAGACATCTATCACATAATATTAAACACGTTAAGAGATTAATATATCACATAATATTCACATGTTTAAAAATATATAGTTTCCAACAAATTTTGTTAAGCAATCATTTTTCAAGTAAACACGGTCGAAGTCCAGACTCACTAATGCATTCTAACAAACTCGGTTAGACACACACTAATGCAAATTTCTGGTTCTCTAAGACCAACGCTAGGATACCAACTGAAATGTCCCGTTCTTATTGATTAAAAACGTTCCATATTAATTGATTTCGTTGCGAGGTATTGACCTCTATATGAGACGTTTTTCAAAGACTGCATTCATTTTTAAAACAAACCATAACCTTTAATTTATCAATAAAGGTAAAAAAAAACTTTACGTAGATTACCAAATATTGATAATCTAAAATATCCTGTTTACACACGACCATTACATAATGGTTTACAATACAAATATGTTACATCGAAACAAGTTTCTTGAATGCAGTTTTTACACAATATCATACAAGCATGGACTCCAAATCTTGTCCTTATTTTAGTATGCGATAGCGGAAGCTCTTAATAATCACCTGAGAATAAACATGTTTTAAACGTCAACAAAAAATGTTGGTGAGTTATAGGTTTAATTTCTACATTTATCAAATCATAATAATAATAGACCACAAGATTTCATTTTTTATAACAACCAACTCATAGCAGGCATTTCGCATCTTGCATAGAGATAAAAATCATTCATATGTTGAACACCTGGTAACCGACATTAACTAGATGCATATAAGAATATCCCCATCATTCCAGAACTCTCATCGGAATGATAAATCGAAGTACTAAAGCACCCCGTATCGAGTGAGGCTCGTTGAGCCAAATAGATCTATCTTTAGGATTCGCGTCAATTGGTGTCAGAACACCAATTCATAGGTTACTAAGCTAAAAAGGGGAATATTTGGTTCGATAAATTCAACATAGAATGTTGTTTCAATTACTTGTGTCTATTTCGAAAAGCATTTATAAAACTGCATGTATTCTCATCCCAAAATATTAGATATTTAAAAGTGGGACTATAACTCACTTTCACGAATTAACACTTCGTTGAGAATTTGACTTGGCCACGGGTTGATTCACGAACCTATAACAATATATACATATATCAAAATATGATCGAAATATATTCACAATATTTTCTTTATTACGTGTTGATGATTTAAATTGTCCAGTTAGCGGTCCGATGTTAGAAGTCCACAATTGATCGTACATGAATAATTTAATATAAATCTTGAATCAATCCACGACCCAGTATATACATATTTCAGTATTGATCACAACTCAAACTATATACATATTTTAAAATCAACCTCAATCCTGTATAGCTAACTCCAACATTCATATATAGAGTGTCTATGGTTGTTCCGAAATATATATATAGATGTGTCGACATGATAGGTCGGAACATTGTATACGTGTCTATGGTATCTCAAGATTACATAATATACAATATAAGTTGATTAAGCTATGGTTGGAATAGATTTGTTACAAATTTTCACGTAGCTAAAATGAGTAGTTTTTACCAATTTTGTTTTAAGTAAGATTTCAAGCAAGATTTCTACTCGAAATAAGATTGTTATAGTTATAGAAATTTAATCAAAGTTTGAATATGAGTATTACCTTGAATTAAAAAGATAACCTACTGTAAGTAACAAAGGTTTCTTGATCTTGGATGATTACTTGGAATAGATTTAGAAAACTTGGAAGTAAACTTGCAATCTTGGAAGTATTCTTGATTTTATGAAACTAGAACTTTTGGAATTTATGAAGAACACTTAGAACTTGAAGATAGAACTTGAGAGAGATTAATTAGATGAAGAAAACTGAAGAATGAAAGTGTTTGTAGGTGTTTTTGGTCATTGGTATATGGATTAGATATAAAGGATATGTAATTTTGTTTACTTGTAAAAAGTCATGAATGATTTACCATACTTTTGTAATTTTATGAGATATTTCATGCTAGTTGCCAAATGATAGTTCCCACATGTGTTAGGTGACTCACAAGGGCTGCTAAGAGCTGATTATTGGAGTGTATATACCAATAGTAAATACATCTAGAAGCTACGTATTCTACGAGTACGAATACGAGTGCATACGAGTAGAATTATTGATGAAAATGAATTAGAATGTAATTGTAAGTATTTTTGTTAACTGGAAGTACTTTGATATATGTCTTGAAGTCTTTCAAAAGTGATCAAATACATTTAAATACATTACATGTATATACATTTTAATTAATTCGTTTATCCATCGATAGTCGTTACATGTAAGTTTTGTTTTGAAACCTTTAAGTTAACGATCTCATTTAATGTTATTAATCCATTGTTTCTTATATCAAATGAGATGTTAAATTGTTATATTATCATGTTAACATGATATATGAATATATCTTAATATGATATATATACTTTAAAATATCGTTACAACGATAATCGTTACGTATATGTCCCGTTTCGGAATCCTTAAGTTAGTAGTGTTGTTTTTACTTATGTAGTTCATTGTTGTTACACTTAATGATATATTTAATTATCATTTTATCATGTTAGATATAGTGTAACAATACCTTAATATGATTCATATATGTTTAGTAAGACGTGGTTATAACGATAATCGTTATATGTATCGTTTCGAGTTTCTTACGTCAATAGTCTCCTTTTCAAGTATATAACTCATTGTTACTATTTTTACTGAGATACTTGATTATCCTTATATCATGTTAAACATATATATATTTATTCATTTATGTATCATCATGTCATATACAACTTATAGCGTTCGTGAATCATCGGTCAAACTGGGTGATCAGACATTTACATAATTTTCGTTTCAGTTAACCAAGTCTTAACAAGTTTGATTGCTTAACATGTTGGAAACATTTAATCATGCAAATATAGTTTTCATTAAACATATAATCATAGAAAGGTTCAGAAAATTTTGGGTCACTACACTTACCACATCTATTACATGACTTCACTTCTTTACTACCACTCTCTCCCGACATGAAACCCCCTTTTGATTTGTGAGGAGATTCGGAACTAAACTTGCCCTTCTTCGGGCTCATACTTTGCGTTGACTTTGAATCTTGATCTAACTTTCGCTTAAACGCGGCTTTCTTCCTAAGTTCATGTTCCCTCACAAGAGCCCTATTCATCATTTCGGCTAAGGTCTTATACGTGCTCTTATCGATAAACTCACTTATTTCGGGGTTTAACTTCTCGTGATAGTGATCCATCATCAACTTAGGACTTGAAACAAAGTCCGGGCAAAACTGGGACTTATCATTAAACTCGGCATTAAACTAGGTCACCGATTTACTTCCATGCTCAATATTCATGAATTCGGATTTCAACCTACTAACTTCGGCGGGTGGAGCAAATTGAGTCATAAACATTTCACGAAACTTATCCCACGAAAAACTTGTTGCCACATCTCGCCCATGTGACTTAACTATGAAATTCCACCATTCATAACCACTTCCTTTCATTTGATGAACCGCGTAAATTACCTTTAAGTGCTCGGGACATTCACATAACATAAAAGTTTCTTCTATCTCATCAATCCACCTTTGACTAACAATCAGATCAACCTTACCATGAAACTCCGGTGGATGACAATTTGCAAATTTTTTGTACTCAAAACGATCATCTTTTCTTCTCGGGGCTTCTACTTCTTCCTGCCTTACCCCACTTCCCCCTTCTCCTCTTAAGGTAGGATTATTGGTCATGAGAGTCTTTAACTTTTCATCCAATTGATCATTTATCAACGTGTTAATCTTCTCTAAGAGGGTTGGGGTGTATCGTATCAAAGCTTATCCTATTTGTCCCGATATATCGTTTGCCATAGTAACCTCATCGGATTCATTTTGTGAGCCTTCAATAGACTCCATTGACGGGGTGTGGACGTACTCATCGTCCTCATCATTACCTCTATTCGGGGATACAATAGCCATTCTGAAACAAAACATCCAACTCATTAGTTCAAATACCTGCATCATTACTTACCATAACCAAGAAAACCGAAGGAATTCTTAACTCATTTCACCATGACCATAGTAGACGTTCATGCATACTAAAATGAAGTAATGGCAATGGCCGGTCATCATTACCCCATCTTATTACGCACTTAGTCTATCATGAAACATGGCTAATAAGTATAGACTCTTCGTTCAAGTCATCCACAACCTAAACACTTCACTATAGGTCTCGTCAACAACTTCATCCTAGGGAGCATGGCACAATCATTCAACCTTAACATTCATGTAAGTCCTAAACCGCTTATCCTTTAACAACAATGGTTTAAGCCTAGATAATCCCTATCGTGGGTTATCCAAGTCCCTTAAACCATAGCTCTGATACCAACTTTTAACGCCATTAAAACGATAGAATTTTTTTTTTTTTAAATTAAGTGCCTGCCTAGACAAAGGCATATGCCGCGGCGCGGCTCCTTTTGTCGCGGCGCGATACATAAAGGAAATTCTGACACTTCTTAACCTTCATTCTGTTACCAAAACAAGACCAATGCCGCGGCGCGGCACCATTTATCGCGGCGCGACGTTACACGGGAGTTGGGACTATCCTGCAACTTAATAACTAAAACCACATTTTTACCAAGTCATTAACTCAAAACACACCAAATCATCATAAAGCATATTTAAACATGATGAAACCAGTTTCTAACATCATTCGACACTGTGAACATCCTTTAAGTCAAGAAAACGCGTTTACACATTTCAATTACATCATTAGGTCCCAAAATTTGACGGAAGCATAAATATCAAATACATAAAACTTGGCGTTGATAAGCGGTACCAATAGAGCTTGATTCAAAAAGAGACTTGCATTACCACTTACTCTAATGCCAATGCTCCGCTACCCTCAAATGGGTTCTTTACCTTCTCGATGACTTTTAGTTCCTAAAAACATAAAACAACAAGGGGGTAAGCTTTTACACTTAGTGAGTTATAGGCGAATAATGTAGCATAAAACATTGGGCATAACAATCACATTACTTATCTTTCAACCTAACAGTTTCTTACTTACTTTCGAATCCGACTCTTACTTACCATAGACATAACTTACTAGGCCGACCCTAGTAATCATGTCTAAGCTAACCATAGGCATACTCTTATGCCTAAGCTACTTTAATCTCATTTCAATAATACATATGCACATAGACACCCAAAGTGTTTAAGCTAAACCATCCATAGACAAGATTACTAGCAATGTAATAATCTTGCCTAAGCTAAGCATCAACCATAGATACAATTATTAGGTGAACCTAATAATTCTATCTAAGCTACTCAACTAGTGCACTTAGTCGTTGCTCTCTTGCACGGATGCAATCCGAGAACACTAAGCCACTCTTGACCCGCCCATTTTATCCCCTATAAACTCACCTTGATTTAATGAAGTTCCTTGATCACTTGAAACTCCCTTGCTTTGATTAGCACCTATACATGAGCTAATCTCATCAATATCATAATTCAACAAAATTACAACTTTCATAAACTTTCACACCTTTATACTCTTATACATTGACTTAACCCCCTATTTACTACAATATACACATAAACACTTACATACATAGCATTTTAACTTACCTTTTCCAATATAACAACATCATCAAGCCAACATCATTTCCTTAATCATACAAATCTCTAGTTCCTCTCTTATAATCATAACATGCAATTCTTTCAAATATTCCATTAAACATCAAATGTGCATAAATCCATTTCTATTACTAGCAACCCTAAATCATCAATTCATGTATAAACTTTCTTCTTCACAAATTTCAACTAAGACACATAAACATTTCATTGAGACATTTCATCAAACACCTAGTGTGCATAACTTGATTCTAGGCTAGAACATCATCAAATTCACCATATTCATATCACACACACAAAATGCAAGTTCATACATGAACTTACTTCCAAAATCACTAACAAATTCGTTCTAGATCATTCAAGTGTGCACAATTTCAACAAACAACAACCTTTAAGCTAGAAATTCATCAAAAACACCCAATTTTAGTAGTACATAGTCATAAACATTCATACCTTGCCTTTAGGGATTCAAGAACCCTAATTGTGCACAAAGAAGATGAAATTAAAGAAATAAAACTTGCTAGAATGATTAGAGTGCCTTAGATTTCACAAAATTTCACTTGCATGTACACAATTTCTTCACTTGAAGCTTTTTCTTCTTCCTCCTTGTTTGGGTCGACACTAGCACACACACACACACACACTGTATTTTATTTTTTTGTAACCGAATGTGAGTTTTCAGCATTTCTTTTCTTCTTTTATTAAATCAACTATGCTCAAATTGCACTTTCTACCCTCCCCACCAAAACTATAATGAGGGAGGTCCTTAATTCTAACTTTTCATCTTTAGTCCCTTCCAACTTAACTAACAACCATTAACTATTAACCATTTATTTTACTAAATCATACCATTTATAAATAAAATAAACAATTTACATAAAATAATACCTTAAATAATTGGGGTGTTACACTAAACAATAGAGAACCTAGTGAACCAAAGAATAACTAACGTTTTAATTTTTTTCCCTGGGGTGCTGAATATCACACCAATATATGCCCCTTGTGTTTTTTTTTCTAAAGGCAGTTTGAGATCACTCAGGTGAACTAAACCACCCACGCGATCATCTCTCACA
Source organism: Rutidosis leptorrhynchoides (assembly GCF_046630445.1). NCBI lineage: Eukaryota > Viridiplantae > Streptophyta > Magnoliopsida > Asterales > Asteraceae > Rutidosis > Rutidosis leptorrhynchoides. The sequence continues at coordinate 462,433,570 of NC_092337.1, read as the reverse complement.
GTTGCATAACCCGCCATCAACTGCTGTCTTGGAGAAAACTCGGGCCAATCCGAGGGCATGGCGGGTAAAAAACCCCCTCCTCGCTGCCACGCATCACATTATGCAAAATACGGCCTTGGGTGGATTTCAAAGTCAGAGGATAACCTTGCGTGCAATGTTATAGTCCACAAGAGTCGAACTCCTGACCTCTAAGTGTCAGGTCACAAGCACTTGAGCTACAACACAAGGTTTATATGCCCCTTATGCGGCGTTGACAGAGACACTCATGATCATTTGTTCATTTTCTGTAACGATGTTGGTTCTATATAGTCTCGCATAAGAGCTTGAACTGCATTTACATTGCTTGCTTTCGACTCCATAGAAGATCTTTTCATTTGGATGAAGACTAGCACCTTTCAAATGTCAATATGGCTAGGTTATACTACATTATTGAGGTCACTATATGGTGAATCTGGAGGCATTGCAATATACTCTATGGAGTTGTAATCATGTTCTTGTCTAGCATCTATCTAGCCTTTTTTCAATTAAATCTCTCTTTTTTACTCTTATTATAACATGCCTAAGGGCCTAGCAATGTTCTAAGCCTCTATCTTTCAACGCGTAATCTCAAAACTCAAAAACAATGCTTATCCCCACTTCTTCACCACTTACTAGCATCTAACCGGTGATAAGGCCTCCTGATTTATCTTCTTTTTCCTCATCTCTTCCCTTATTCGTGCTTTTTTCATCGTTTTTCTCTTCCCCGGTGGTTGTATGGTTTTCCGGCAATTTCTACCTCCTTCGTCGTCATCTGTTGGGCGAACATAGTGATCTACTCCCGTGATCTATGGTTTATGCGGTGTATATGTATTTTAGATGGTAACGTTTACAGGATTCCTCATATTTCGAGTTTAACAAGTCATTCAGTGGCCCTTAGGTCGCCGGATAGTGGTCAGTTCCTTCTGTTCCCCTTGGTTCTCCCATCTCTACAGCTTCTCATACAGTCTTGTCCACTGATTGCACCTTCTTACACTTTACTTGTTGTTCACTTTTTTCGATCAAAAGTGACGATAATGGATCATCAGTTTTGTTCCCAACGGGCAAAAGGTGGCATCTAATTCAATTGATAGACAAGAATAATGATTGTTTGTATTAAGAACACTGAAATGTTTACAAGCTTGAATTGTTATTCTTTGTTTACAAGAACAAGAGTTTTATACATAAAAAAGGTCAACAGCTAATTCCCTAAATGGGATGGATCCAATATTGCTTTTGGAACCCCCATAACCAATTGAGGAAATGCTGCAGATCTTGAGCAGGCTAGACCCGTTACTTTGGCAGTTTATGAATCTTGTGATACCTCCAAAATGGGAAGTGATGACTCTTCAATCTGATCCCTCTAAAGTCAACTTACTTAAAACATGGTTACTTGATTTAGTTGATATTCTTTGCAATATTCTGACACTCCCCCTCAAGTTAAATAGTTGGGTTTCCAATATTTAACTTGCTCAGAACTTCACTGAATAATCTCCCATTTACTGACTTGGTAAGAATATCAGCTAGCTGATCTTCTGATCGGATAGATGGAAGGGAAATGATTTCATCATCAAGTTTCTCTCGGATAAAGTGTCGATCAACTTCTACATGTTTGGTTCGGTCATGCTGAACAGGATTCTGTGATATGGCAATTGCAGCTTCGTTGTCACAGAAGATTTGAATGGCTTCATTTAGAGGAAACCCAATCTCTGTTAGCAACTTTTTTATCCATAGCGCTTCAACTACCCCCTTTGCTATTCCTCTAAATTCTGACTCAGCACTTGAAAGTGAGACAACCTTTTGTTTCTTACTTCTCCATGCCACAAGATTGCCCCCGACTAGTGAGAAGAATCCAGATGTAGATCTTCTATCTCCTTTCTCACCAGCCCAACTTGCATCCGTGTATATTTGAGTTCTTAGATGTCCATTTCTTTTGAAAACAACTCCATGATCCGCTGTTTTCTTTAAATATCTAATGATTCTTATTACATCATCCATATGGTGAACCTGTGGTTAATGCATGAATTGGCTCACAACTCCAACTGCATGTGCTATATCCGGCCGAGTATGAGCAAGGTAGATGAGTTTCCCAACCATCCTTTGGTACTGCCCTTTATCAGCCAGATCAGCTTCATCTTCCATATATAGCTTCTGGTTTGGAATCATTGGAGTATCAGCTGGTTTGCAATCAATCATACCTGTTTCTGCAAGAAAATCAAGAACATACTTCTTTTGACAGATAAATATCCCCTGTCGGGATCGTAAAACTTCAATCCCCAAAAAATACTTAAGTCTGCTCAAATCTTTCATTTCAAATTCTTTAAACAAGTTTAATTTTAAGTTAGCAATTTCCTTTTTATCATTTCCTGTTATTATCATATCGTCAACATAAATGATTAAGCATGTAATTAAATTTCCTTTTCGTTTAAAAAAGAGAGTATGATCTGAGTTACTTTGTTTAAAATCATATTTTTCCATAAATAACATAAATCTTCCAAACCAAGCCCGTGGAGATTGTTTTAACCCATATAAAGCCTTTTTAAGATGACAAACTTCCCTATTTTTGAAGTTATTAGTGAATCCCGGTGGTGCTTCCATATAGACTTCTTCCTTTAATTCTCCATGGAGAAAGGCATTCTTCACATCGAATTGGTGAAGTGGCCAATCTTCATTTGCAACAATAGAAAATAGAACTCTAATGGTATCAATCTTTGCAACAGGAGAGAATGTTTCGGAATAATCGATCCCATATGTCTGAGTGTACCCTTTCGCAACCAGTCGAGCTTTATATCTTTCAATAGTACCATCCGGTTTATGTTTTATCGTAAATACCCACCGACATCCCACTGGTTTTTTTCCTTGGGGCACAACACATTTTTCCCACGTGTTATTATCATTCAAGGCTTTCATTTCAACTTCCATTGCTTCTTTCTAGTTTTTTGATTTTAGAGCTTGTTCAACAGAAGTTGAAATTTTTTCAGAGTAAATTGCGGAATTGAACTGATGAGCTTCTTTTGACAAATTTCCTTGTGCCATATTAGCCATAGGATATCTAGATCTTTGTGCTTCTTTTTCTAGGAATATCTCTTTGGTGGTACACCTCTGTTGATTCATTGTGGTAACACATATCTTTCTGTGTTTTCAGCAGAAGTTGAGCTGTTTTTCCCTCCTTGTTCATTACTTGAGAGAGTTTCATTTTGATCATTGTTTGGTGATTCGGGACTAGGATTTGGTAATTCAGGACTGGGATTTAGTGTTTCGGGATTAGGATTTGGAGGTTCGGGATTAGGATTTAGTGGTTCGGGATTGGGATTTGGTGGTTCGGGATTAAGATTTGGAGTTGATGATGTAGTGGAAGTTTGAACATCGTCAGATTTAGGTAACTAGTTTATCCAACTGAGAGTGTCATTATCCTCTTTCTCCCCCTCACTCGTGAGTTGGGTATTATAGAAGTATTCAGTTTCTATGAAGTTGTAATTCATAGTAGTGAAGACATGACATTTTCTAGGACTATAACATCTATACCCCTTTTTATTTATGCCATACCCCACCATAACACATTTTTCAGCACAAGGGTCAAGTTTAGTGCGTTCATGTTTTGGAATGTGAACGAAGACCGAGCACCCAAATATTCGTGGTTCAATATTAAGAGAGGTTGGTAGAGTGTGAAATTGGGACAACGTATCTCTAGGAGTCTTTGTGCCCAAAACCTTGGTAGGTAGACGGTTAATAAGATAAGTAGCGGACGAAAGAGCTTCGGGCCAAAAACTCTTTGGAACTTTAGATTCGATTAATAAGGCTCTTGTCATTTCCAAGAGTAATCTGTTTTTACATTCGGCTACTCCGTTTTGTTCGGGAGTATGAGCACAAGATGTTTGGTGAATAATTCCATTTTGTTCGCAAAAGGTTTTCATGGTAGTTGTGATGACCTGGAAAATTCTGACCAAATTTAAACTTAATCTTGTATGATTAACGTTTCCGACACGATAAACAAAGTCTATGAAGTTAAATCTCAAAATTTTGAACTGTTTAATTAACCTTCGATTGTTCTCAACGAAACGCGAACAATTATATATAGATACATATACTATAACTTGAAAACGTAACAAAGTGTTGAGGATATGATACTGTGCATTAAACTTATTGGTTTGATTATCTGATTGATATATTTAACTACAGAGTTAAAAGATTATGCCAAACGATTCAAGTAAAAGATATTTACTGAGTCTCTTAAGAATTATGATATTATTACGTGTCTCTGTTGAGAGGTCCACGTTGATTTGAGAAATCATTCATTTTAACGGTATTCGGAATAAATGGTGAATTATTTGTTTAAATAACATAATTTGGACACATACAATAATAAGGAATATTAACTGTTAAGAATTTATTTTATGAATAACTTGCGATACGTATTTTAAAACGTGTTTATAAATATTGAGAATAGATATTAACTTGGTTATGAAACGTTTGATAAATACTATTATATTAATAAATAACGAGACAATGATTTATAGAAGTAAATGACCAAAATACTCGAAAGTTTAAGATATACTTTGGGTGGTATAATTTAGGAATAATTTAAGGCTATATTTTGACAAAGGTACGTGTCCCAGAATGAAAATTACAAGTTTTCTCAGCGTACGAAGGGACACTCGAAAAATCGGAACCGGGACATAAGTCGCGTAACAACGTACGACTTATTGGAACAAAAATTACAAGTTAACTATGCATGTGAATTTAATATAATATATAATTAATTATATAAATTAAATATATTATATATATTATTAATTATTATGTCGACAAACAAAAATACAAAAAAATGTGAGCTGGATTTTGGGGCCATGCGATCGCATGGAAAATAGGCATAAAACCCATGCGATCGCATGGGGTCAGATTTCAGGAAAGGTCTATAAATTGAATTCGTTTTTACTCAGTTTACACACTTATTACTCCGTATTTATTTTATTTAAATTATTATTATTATTATTATTATTATTTTTATTATTATTATTATTATTATTATTATTATTATTATATTATTATTAAATTATTATTAATCTTAATATTTTTAGTAATATTATACATAAAATATTACGACGAGGTTATGAGCATGTCACTTTTAAAAATGAGTTTTACGAGCGGGATAGAGCTAAGAAAATTATGGGTTATTGCCAAGGAGGTTATGGGTAATGTTCGAGGATATATTTATGAATCAAACCTAGTGTTTATCATCTCCGTTACGTCTACGTACTTTCCTACAATATTGAATCTCAATATTAATACGTTGAGATCTACGGTTATTTGGTAATCCGAGTTTCAGTCACATTTTGGTGAACGACTTTATATGCTGCTAAGGTGAGTTTCATTGATCCCTTTTTAATTGCTTTTGCAATATATATTTTTGGGCTGAGAATACATGCATTTTATTTTAAACGCAATGGATACAAGTACATACTAAATTCTACACTGAGTTTGAACCGAAAATCCCTTAGCTTTGGTAACTGTTAACTGCCAGTTATAAGAACTGGTGGGCGCGAGTAGTAGTATATGGATCCATAGGGCTTGACATCCCCGTCCGAGCTAGAGCACTAGCCTTTTAACGGACGTATGCTATTTGAGAAGCGTACACGTTGGTTTGCGTGTATTTTTAAGATGATTATACAAAGGGTACAAATTATATATACGTTAAGTTTATTTACCAGGGTGCTCAATTTCGTAGAATATTTTGATAAACGTTTCTGGATGAAACAACTGAAATCTTGTGATCCATCTTTATATACAGATTATGCGAAACATACAAACTATGAACTCACCAACCTTTGTGTTGACACTTGTTAGCATGTTTATTCTCAGGTTCCCTAGAAGTCTTCCGCTGTTTGCTTATATGATAGACAAGCTATGTGCATGGAGTCTTATATGGCATATTTTTCAAGAAAACGTTGCATTCACCAATTCATCATCATGTACCTTATTTTGACTGCATTTTCAATGGAAGTACTATTGTAAACTATTATATACGGTGATTGTCTATATGTAGAAATCATCAAATGTCGAAAACCTTTGATTTAAATATTCATTTATGGTGTGTCTTTTCAAAAGAATGCAATGTTTACAAAACGTTTCATATAGAGGTCAAATACCTCGCAATGAAATCAATAAATGACGTGTTCGTCCATATGGATTTGGAGTGATCGTCACAGTTGGTATCAGAGCGTTGGTCCTAGCGAACCAGGTCTTGCATGAGTGTGTCTAACTGATAGTTGTTAGGATGCATTAGTAAGTCTGGACTTCGACCGTGTTTGCATGTCAAAAGTTTTGCTTATCATTTTTGTCGGAAATTACCTGCTTATTATTCTTAAGTCTAGACACGTTTTCCCGCATTTATTGCATAAATAGTGTATAGACAAAAATTCATATCTTAGCGTATCTGTTACTGTAAACTTTTCCTGATATCTTCCGAAAATTTCTCCGTGATTTATGGAATTTGGTATTATATATACATATGTAAATTATGTATTGAAGAATACCAAATTAAATTCTATAATCTAATTCATATCAAAAATCATCTCCCTATTTATACAAGATGGATCCCGTATCTAGTTCAAACTCTGACAGCTATTCCGATATGGATATTCACCTGAATTCCGAAGACAGTGTAACCGGAATGGATCAACCAATTAGCCATCATCTATTCTGGATGAATTGGGGATGGGTTTGTAGCCTACTTAATTATTGGAGACAAGAAGAAGGCGATTTCTTTCACCCACCACATTGCCCTCTTGGCGAAGAACCTGAAGCACTTATCGGCGAACCTGTTCGAGACACTATTTTCTCTCTCATTTCCAGAGTATCTCGTCATGATAATATACTATCTCAAATTCTGGATCTTATTCATCCGCTCGTCCGAACCGCCAATCATCCCGGTGTAGTAGAAGAAGTCAACGAGCTTCGTGCTCGGGTAGTGGCTTTGGAGAATATGGTGCAAAGGTTACAAACACCAGCAGCATCACCGACATCAACAGTACCACCGACAACAGCACCAACAGTACCATTACCACCACCAACAACATCCGCATCGCAAACTTCAACTTCACAATCTGTTCCACGAGCATCAACATCATACGCACCGTAGTTACCAAGAAATACCAGCAACAATAATCGATGAAGTATTAACTCATTTCCCCTGAAGAAATTTTATGTATATTTAATATATATGAATTTTGAAATCAAAATAAATATTTTCCTACTAAGCTATTACGTGTGAATCTTAACTGGTAGGTACTACTCGGTTAGTTCATATTACTAATATGCAATGATGTACATCCTTCGTTAACGGCTTAATCATTGATAACTACAATCTCTGTTTCAATTCAATGAATTTCATTTCATAATAAACCAAGTGTATTATTCAATAACATGGTTGATTTTACACTTTCATCTTCGATGCACTCGAAACTTTCTAGAAAACATCATTTGCACCTTGCGAAGTTTGCAAGAATTCCACGAATATCAACACCCTTCACCAAGGAATATCAATAACAATAAATAATGAAGTATTGATTCCATTAGTGAAATACTCCTCGAAGATTATGTGATCTCTAATGTTTTAGAGATTATTCATTTCTAATTCAAGTTAAAAATCAAATGAGCTTAATATGATATTAACTCATTAAATATGTATTACATCTGAAGAAATATACATACATATATTTTCATAAAGACTGTAATGAAAATTCTTTTGTACAAAATATTAATTGTGAAATCTTTAACGGGTAGGTAATTCTCGGGAATATATAAGTTCACAATTAATATGTTACACTGTACATTCTTCAACTTTGATTCAAAAATCATTAACTATACTCACTATCTTCACAATAATACACAATCATTCTCATACAAAATCAATTACATATTCTGATATTGACAAATCAGAATCCAAGTCATAACTCTGAATCAGTGACATCATCCATAGATCTCTACATCTTTCAAAGCTATACTTTGACTTCAAAACTGTGCAAGATCCTTTAGCGTTGTTAGTATCGAAAATAATCTTGCCATCCTTTTCAAAGTATCCAGTTTTATCACACTTTCAACCAGTCAACTTCGACTTTTCAGATTAACCTTATTGTAACCTTAACATATACGTTTTTGTTACCGGGAAACCTTTTATGTTCCACCACATTAGCAGTAAATTTACCAACAACTTCATTAATCCTTGACCTTCTGAAAAATCATTATACTCATTAAAACCCTATCATGTACTCATCCACATCTTGTAACAATAATTGCCATACCAACTACTGGGAATTAGCAACCAGTATTTTGAATTTTGCAGCAATTCTACGCCAACAGTTATATATATATATATATATATACATATAATGTCTATCTTCTAGACTTACATACTTCGAATGTGAAGTTTCTGAAAAACACCCCAAACTACGAAATTAGTTCTACGAATTTTGGAAAAATGCTGATGAAGCAACAAAAACTATAAACGACTTTAACAGTCGAAAGTTTGATGATAAAGAGTAGTGTGTTGGAAAAGCACAGAAAAAGAGAAGGTTTGAAACTGGAAAACGGGTTGAGCAAAGTATGAAGGAAGCTGTAGACAAATCACAAGGACGAAATCTACCTTCAAAGAATCCAAATGATTCAGTGTCTGCTGAAACCATTAGTAAGAATCTCACTTCTTATTCTAAACCTTCACAGACAGATTTTCCGCATCATCCTCTGATATTAGAAATTCTAAGATATCATCGTATCTTCCATTATAAATATCCTCCATATTTCTGAAGATATTTTCATAACTATTCTTATCTGAAATCATTTATCTCTTCACGCTATCTGTGTTACATCATAAAAGAAACTATTTTAGTTTCTAATTTCTGAAAATTTTGAAAAATGGATGTTTTTGAAGTAGTGTTAGGAATTGAAGCATGAGTTAGTATAATATAATGACACTTGATCAACGTGATTATATTACAGTAAGTCATGCTGAGTTTCTAATGGAACGTGATAAAGGTTCACAGATCATACCCTCATCATGAACCATGTTACATAACTCTTTCATTCTATATAATCTCTAAAAATATCAAGAAAATATTTTTCTTGATGATTCGGTCTTTTCTAGATATTATGGTAATTTGACAAATCAAATCTTGTTATTACCTTTCCTTTCTACTTTGTATATTATGATCATTTGAAACTCCATACCTACGAATTCTGGACCATTATTCGCTTGACTTGAAGTCAGGAAGAGAAAACGAAAACATGAAGCTCCGAAATATAAAGGAGAATATAGGCCCAATAACAACCCCGAAATTTACAAACCGTGTATATCAATACGTAGTGCAACGTAAAGACACGAGAAAATTAATAACACTATAACCCCAAGATAAAAGTAAAACTAAATAAAATCCTCCGGTGGTAAATGAAAGAGAAGAATGACAGATATGAAGGTTAGGAGTATATCAAGAATCAGAACTGGATGAAGCATTTCACAATCTTTTGGAAGTATGAAATGAGGAAAAAGATGTGGGAGTGGTGAAAATAATGAAACGAAAGTGGGCAATTTATAGCAAAATATCAGACATTACAATCGAGGCAGATTACACAATTAATCAAAGGAAATCTTAATTTCCTTAATTCCCGAAGAATCAAATCTTATTTAGATTATGAAGATTTTCTATTTCTTAAATTCCGGAAATCAATCGTTACTACGTCAAGAGATAAGACGCATCTCTATTCTCCATTTCACTTTATTACGACGACTTCTCTCATACGCTTCAAGTAATTGGATTGTATTATCCATATTATTCAACGGTGATAAAACTCTATTTATCGACTCATATTCGTCATAAAAACATTTTTATTGTTAGCCATGACAACCTCACTCAAATTTCGGGACGAAATTTCTTTAACGGGTAGGTACTGTGATGACCTGGAAAATTCTGACCAAATTTAAACTTAATCTTGTATGATTAACGTTTCCGACACGATAAACAAAGTCTATGAAGTTAAATCTCAAAATTTTGAACTGTTCAATTAACCTTCGATTGTTCTCAACGAAACGCGAACAATTATATATAGATACATATACTATAACTTGAAAACGTAACAAAGTGTTGAGGATATGATACTGTGCATTAAACTTATTGGTTTGATTATCTGATTGATATATTTAACTACAGAGTTAAAAGATTATGCCAAATGATTCAAGTAAAAGATATTTACCGAGTCTCTTAAGAATTATGATATTATTACGTGTCTCTGTTGAGAGGTCCACGTTGATTTGAGAAATCATTCATTTTAACGGTATTCGGAATAAATGGTGACTTATTTGTTTAAATAACGTAATTTGGACACATACAATAATAAGGAATATTAACTGTTAAGAATTTATTTTATGAATAACTTGCGATACGTATTTTAAAACGTGTTTATAAATATTGAGAATAGATATTAACTTGGTTATGAAACGTTTGATAAATACTATTATATTAATAAATAACGAGACAATGATTTATAGAAGTAAATGACCAAAATACTCGAAAGTTTAAGATATACTTTGGGTGGTATAATTTAGGAATAATTTAAGGCTATATTTTGACAAAGGTACGTGTCCCAGAATGAAAATTACAAGTTTTCTCAGCGTACGAAGGGACACTCGAAAAATCGGAACCGGGACATAAGTCGCGTAACAACGTACGACTTATCGGAACAAAAATTACAAGTTAACTATACATGTGAATTTAATATAATATATAATTAATTATATAAATTAAATATATTATATATATTATTAATTATTATGTCGACAAACAAAAATACAAAAAAATGTGAGCTGGATTTTGGGGCCATGCGATCGCATGGAAAATAGGCATAAAACCCATGCGATCGCATGGGGTCAGATTTCAGGAAAGGTCTATAAATTGAATTCGTTTTTGCTCAGTTTACACACTTATTACTCCGTATTTATTTTATTTAAATTATTATTATTATTATTATTATTATTATTATTATTATTATTATTATTATTATTATTATTATTATTATTATATTATTATTAAATTATTATTAATCTTAATATTTTTAGTAATATTATACATAAAATATTACGACGAGGTTATGAGCATGTCACTTTTAAAAATGAGTTTTACGAGCGGGATAGAGCTAAGAAAATTATGGGTTATTGCCAAGGAGGTTATGGGTAATGTTCGAGGATATATTTATGAATCAAACCTAGTGTTTATCATCTCCGTTACGTCTACGTACTTTCCTACAATATTGAATCTCAATATTAATACGTTGAGATCTACGGTTATTTGGTAATCCGAGTTTCAGTCACATTTTGGTGAACGACTTTATATGCTGCTAAGGTGAGTTTCATTGATCCCTTTTTAATTGCTTTTGCAATATATATTTTTGGGCTGAGAATACATGCATTTTATTTTAAACGCAATGGATACAAGTACATACTAAATTCTACACTGAGTTTGAACCGAAAATCCCTTAGCTTTGGTAACTGTTAACTGCCAGTTATAAGAACTGGTGGGCACGAGTAGTAGTATATGGATCCATAGGGCTTGACATCCCCGTCCGAGCTAGAGCACTAGCCTTTTAACGGACGTATGCTATTTGAGAAGCGTACACGTTGGTTTGCGTGTATTTTTAAGATGATTATACAAAGGGTACAAATTATATATACGTTAAGTTTATTTACCAGGGTGCTCAATTTCGTAGAATATTTTGATAAACGTTTCTGGATGAAACAAATGAAATCTTGTGATCCATCTTTATATACAGATTATGCGAAACATACAAACTATGAACTCACCAACCTTTGTGTTGACACTTGTTAGCATGTTTATTCTCAGGTTCCCTAGAAGTCTTCTGCTGTTTGCTTATATGATAGACAAGCTATGTGCATGGAGTCTTATATGGCATATTTTTCAAGAAAACGTTGCATTCACCAATTCATCATCATGTTCCTTATTTTGACTGCATTTTCAACTGAAGTACTATTGTAAACTATTATATACGGTGATTGTCTATATGTAGAAATCATCAAATGTCGAAAACCTTTGATTTAAATATTCATTTATGGTGTGCCTTTTCAAAAGAATGCAATGTTTACAAAACGTTTCATATAGAGGTCAAATACCTCGCAATGAAATCAATAAATGACGTGTTCGTCCATATGGATTTGGAGCGATCGTCACAGTAGTATTAACAAATTCACCCCCGTTATCAGATCATAAAACTTGTATATTTTTGTTAAATTGAGTTTTTATCATTTTATAAAAGTGAGAAAACTTTTCAAAAACTTCTGATTTTTGTGTTAAGAAATAAATCCATGTCATCCTTGTATGGTCATCAATAAACAGGACAAAGTATCGCAAATTCTTTCCCCCAATGACCGGAGCTGGTCCCCACACATCAGAATGAATTAAAGCAAAAGGTACATTCTTCCTAGTATTACTAGGTTTAGAAGTATTACGGTGGCTTTTAGCCAAAATACAAGTTTCGCAATTTAAAACAACATTTGATGGGAACAAACTATGAAATAAAGCATGTAAATATCCGGCTAACGGATGACCTAATCTTCATGCCATAACCAGGCTTCTCTCGTAGGTGTTCCGTGAGCAAGTGACACGGTGCCTTGTTGAGAAACCTCGTCCACATAGTATAACCCCCCCTTTTCAGTGCCACGTCCAATCAACAGTCCTGTCCGAATGTCCTGCAAGATGCAGAAAGTCGGATACATCAGGACTTTACAGTTTAATTCTTTAGTAAAATGACTTACCGATAACAGCTTATGAGATAAACCTGGAATATATAGACAATTAGGTAATTTAATAGTCGGTGAAATTTCAACAGTCCCACCACTTTTAACTTGAATAATTTCACCGTTAGCCGTTTGTACTTTATTTTTCTTAGGTCTAGTTTTAGTAATGATATCGGCCTCATCAAATATCATAGTGTCCGTGGCACCACAATCAAATATCCAGGAGGTGTTTTTAAAATTGTTTGACATAACGTTAGCTTTTGGAGTGTTTTCAAAATCATTTTGTATTTTTTCGAGAATGGAATACGTATTTTGACACGGAATACCGGATTTGGGTTTAATCGGAATAGGTCTACATCTAACACTTTTAATTTTAGTTTTAAAATTTTTTGGATGTGGGCTTGTCACACTGATCGGGCCTAATATCGACTTTAACAGATTCATCTGTGGGCTTTTCCATAGGCTTTTTCATAGGCCTACTATTAATAGGCTTAGTGGGCTGTGGGGCTTTAAAATTTGGTTTTAAATTGGTTGGGCTTATCTTAAGTAATTCGGCCCAAGTCCCATTTGAGTGAAACACCCCGTCCCCTTTTGTAACCCTTATACTCCCATTAGGGTTAAACTGATATATTCCTTTTTTGCAGTCACTTTGTTTATCACGTGAATACAGAGAGGTAGAAAGAGAAAGTTTTTTTCTCTCTTTTTCTGTCACATTACCACCGAATGCTTTAATCGTAGAGAAAGATTGTATCTCTCTTTCTTTCTCTGTAATTGTACCATCGTGTTTGATGGCGACAGTTGTGGTGTTGCTGGTGACTTTTCCATCTCTTTTTCTTTTTTTATCTTGTAAATAAAAAGATTTTGGTGAAAAAATTGTACCTTTTTCTGTGGTGAGACCTCCAAAACCCAGATCGGTTGCATTGGTAGTGGTGGTAGGTTCGCCGACCTCCTTCACCGTTGCTGCCTTTCCTGGTTTGTTCCACCACTCCGGGTACCCTTTTATTTCAAAACATTGATCTCTTGTGTGCCTTTGTTTACCACATCAGGTGCATGTGAGTTTCGATTTATCCACTTTTGGTGGATACTTGTTTCGATTCAATTGGGTTAGATGAGCAGAGGTTTTCTTGCTGTCACTTGTAGCCAAACCGGTTGCAATATCTTGACTGGTTGAGGATCCACTTGGTGATAGCCCTAATATTTGACGGTGTGCAACCTCTTTTCTAACGGCGGCGTATGCCTCCTCCGCCGTTGGTAATTGATTTGAACGAAGCAACTCTCTTTTAATGGTATCGTATTTTTTGTCTAAGGCATTTAGAAACTGAAATAGCTTGTGCTCAGCTCGAATCTTGTTGTATTTAATGATATCAGAGGCGTTCTCCATGGGATCTGGATCTCTTGATTCAATTTCTCCCCAAATGCCCTGCATCTTGATCCACAACTCTTCGAGATGCATGTTTCCTTGTTTTATTTCAGTCGCCTTGACATATAAATCTTATGTTTGGAGTTTATCGGTACCGCTGCTGTAAGTTGTAATCAAGGCGTCCCACAGCAATTTTGCTGTAGAAAAGGATGTCAGATTGCTTGCAATGCTTAGTTCGATGTTCTGTATCAGCCATGAGAACACGATCAGGTCTTCTTGTTCCCATTGATCGTAGGTCTCATGGTTTGTATCAACTGGGTTTGCGGTTAGATGAGTTAGGAGAGCTTTGGATTTACCTCCAATAGCTACCCTCATCATTCGAACCAAAGGGAATAATTTGAGCTATTCAAGTTCAACCCGCTTTTCAAAGTATCAGAAATCTTGGGTTGTTGATAGTTCATGTTGTTTTTTCAAGAGATTGGCTAATTGACTTGTTAAGTCATTAATTTAGCTAGTGTGGGTTGATTGGATTGAGGGTGGAGATTGGCTGCCGTCTTGAGACATGGTAGCCGATTCAAAGATGGTAGATGATTGAGCTTATGAAGATTCAAACCTTCAGCTCTGATACCATAATTCAATTGATAGACAAGAATAATGATTGTTTGTATTAAGAACACTGAAATGTTTACAAGCTTGAATTGTTATTCTTTGTTTACAAGAACAAGAGTTTTATACATAAAAGAGGTCAACAGCTAATTCCCTAAATGGGATGGATCCAATATTGCTTTTGAAACCCCCATAACCAATTGAGGAAATGCTGCAGATCTTGAGCAGGCTAGACCCGTTACTTTGGCAGTTTATGAATCTTGTGATACCTCCAAAATGGGAAGTGATGACTCTTCAATCTGATCCCTCTAAAGTCAACTTACTCAAAACATGTTTACTTAATTTAGTTGATATTATTTGCAATATTCTGACAGCATCATATTTGTTTTAGCCAATTAAATCTCGTACGCCATTTATACTTTATTTATTTATTAATTTGTCACTCAATTCTCAAATATCTAAAATTTTCTCTTTCCACCAATAAACACTTGATATGACTCTACGTCACACTCACGATCTAAGCTTTGGCTTGCATTTCATGTGAATAAGGTCAACTCTGAAGGCCACACTTTTTGGCCATTAAATTAATACTGTTTGGGTTGCTACTTGCTAACAAGTACGGAGTATATGATCGAAAAAGATTTATCGTAACCACATCTCAAAGGAACGTATAATACATGCAACTAACATTACTTTTAAAAAACAACTAATTAAAAAAAATAATTATTATAATTTATAATTATGTGTCACATATTTAACTTTTTTTTCATCCTCCTCAATATCACAATATGTATTTAAATTTCATATAGGAGTAATTGATTTGTTTGAGTACCATTTTATCACTTTTTATAAATAAAAATTTGAGAGCTTATATATATTTTTTTAATGTTTCATGAAATAAGAAGTCATCATATAATTAAATGTTACCATTACCGTACAACAACAACAACAACAACAGTACCCAATACCACTTGAGTGGTGTATGAGGGAGGTGGGATGTAGACAATCCTTTATTTATCCGAGAATAAAAACAAGTCATTTCTCCACCCAAAAAAGTAGAGAAAGTCATCCCTCTCTTTATTCGGCGGATAAATAGATTGCTTCCGAGTGGACCTCCGGCCTTTCACAGGCAAGTCATTACCATATATATATCAAAAAAATAATGAGGACACTATATAAATATAAAAATATATATCTAATATCAAGAAGTAATTAAGAGAATAAGCATAAGCAACATGATTGCCGGTGAACAGATACAACTGACCACTGCAGCGGATGGAACCAAGTTGATGGCGTTGTTGGTAACCTTTTTGCCTGTGTACTGATCGACCTCCACATCTACACCCACCAACATGGTTCGCTTCCATTGCGCAATTGACTTGAACTTCACTCTACCTACCAAATCAAGCCTCATCACCACAATACTTGTTTCCGTGCCTGCAGAAGGCGGCTGCACCATGATCATTCCTCCAAAAACCACCGTGCCTCGCACGTGCTTTTCCTTGTGATGATTCTGGTGAAACCCACGAATGGTGTACACGCCTAAGTGGACTTTAGTACTAGTATTGCTGCTGGTGGCTTTATTTGGAAAGTATGAAAAAGTGAGATTCATTGGACGATAGTAAATTCCAACCGGATTCTTGTTGTCCAGCTTAAGATCAAAGTAGATGGTTGTTGCAGCAGTTAAGATATTAGTGGTGCTGTTTTCAGTTGCTGTTTTATTATTATTATTGTTATTATTAAATGAAGGAATGTATAATTCTTCAATGGTGATGGTTGGGATTTTTCGATGTAGACTTTGAATGAACAAGATAAGTAACACCGAAAAGCCGGTGATATAGATCATGACTTTAAGACTTTCAACACATATCGATCCATGCCCCATTTTTGTTTCTCAAAAATGAGAATTGGAAAAGTTGGATACGTTGATATGAATCTTTCTAATAAAATTAACATATTAAATATAAAAAGATCGAGAGTTGAATGTGCAGTGGGAGTTTTTGGAAATAAGAAAAGCAAAGTGACCATGTGAAAATTATGTCTTGTTAATTTTCTATGCTATCCCCAGATCTCATTCCTGAAGTTCTCATTACGTCTGTTTCTTGATGTCTTTTTAAATAGCGTAACAGAAAAAAATTATAAACAAATACTAATAGCCATAGACATAGACATAGACAGACATAATTCTTAAATAAAAGATAATATTAGTGATAATTACGTAGTAATACAATTATCATATTTTTTGAAACTGATATTATTTACATAATATCGCTATATATGTTGCTTTACCAACGTATATATACAACTACATAACCAATTATTAATAATTTAATTTGAATCCATCGTAATTCCCTTTTCGATCTAGCATCTTGTCAGAATATTAATCCAGCTAGCTAGTTGTGTTGTTTAATAAAGAACTTAAGAAATCAGATTTGTTTTTTTTTTTTTTTTTTTTTTTTTTTTTTTGTTATTTAAAAAATTCAATTACGGAGTATAATAGATCAAATGATGATGTAACTAAGTTACAAATTAGCAAAGGACTTAAACCATTTTCATCTATGACATCATCTCTTCCTAGGACAAACTGTCACATCAG
Source organism: Rutidosis leptorrhynchoides (assembly GCF_046630445.1). Classification (NCBI taxonomy): domain Eukaryota; kingdom Viridiplantae; phylum Streptophyta; class Magnoliopsida; order Asterales; family Asteraceae; genus Rutidosis; species Rutidosis leptorrhynchoides. The sequence goes on along the minus strand of NC_092337.1, from coordinate 462,416,197 downwards.
CGTTACATCAGTTTTTACTCTCCATTTCCTCCAAACTTCATCTTTATCACATGACACTAACATTCATGACATACTCACTCTCCATCACATGACGCCACTTTTTATTATTATTATTATTTAATTAATAAATTTTTTAATAAACACAAAGACGGTTACATTTTTTATACTACGACATAATTAAACTAAAACACAAAGGATTTCTTAGTCGGAATTCGTATAATAAAGGCCATCAGTATCGTAAAAACCCCAAATGGGTACATCTTCTCCACTTTTGACATTTTCATCAATGTAACGCCAACTCAAACTTTTTCATCTTCCAAAACCAAATAAAGAGAAATTCGATTTGAACGAATATCGACGGTTTCTTTTATACCGTATCATTATTCGTCGGTACAAAGGTACGAAGCAGACAATTTCGGATCACAATCATCTTCATAATATAACACGTCAGTGGTTTCAAAAATGCTTACAACTCCTGTAAATCAAAGTCGCGTACGTCAATTTCTTCGAGCGAAGCTTTCGAAACACGCATATAATTGTAAACTTTATTTTCATTATGGAATTCACTTTCGTAATACATGTCGAATGAGTCAATGGTCGGTGGAAGGGTCCACATTTTTGAACAATTGTGTGTTTTGATTTTGAGTTAAGATGCTGAATGTGATTTGTGTTTTGTATATGGTTTATATATATATAGGGGCAGGATCAATGGGGAAGTAACCAATCGGAGGAAGCGGGGGAAGCAAAAAAAAAATTTCGTTTTTTTTTGAATTTTTTTTCCGGCATCAAGATCACATGAAAATATGAACATATAGAAAAGACACTTCGTGATGAATGTTATTATTTAGGCGGGAAAACGATCGACAAAAATAACATTCAAGATAATATTGTTTGTGAAGAATGTGAACGTTTTTTTTTCTTCATGTTTTGTGAAGTAAAATTTAGCCCGATTTAGAGTTTAGGGTTTAGGGTTTGGTGTTTTGGGTTTATTCCATAAACCCAAAACACCAAACCCTAAACTCTAAACCGTTCGTGTTAAAAACTCAATCTAAACCCTAAACCCTAAATTTCTAAACCCTAATGTCTAAACCCTATAAAATCTAATATCTAAACCCTAATATCTAAAAACCTCAACATACGCTCGAAAAATATAATAATTGTTATATATTACTTCTTTGAGCGTTTTCCCGCCAAAATAAAACCATTTATAACAAAGTGTCTTTATTAAATGTTCATATTTTCATCCAATTGTAATGACCCCGAATCCATTGCCAAAAACTAAGCACATTTGTTTTTTATATAAGTTAGGTCCCATTAAACATCCACTTTACATAAACCATTCCAAATAGTTTTAACCGAATACGCATTATCATAATGACACATTTAACATTTTAATATGACTCTTGGTACACAAATGACACCTTACAAAAACATTTGTAATAATAATCCAATTACACAAACACGGGTTAATACTCAATAACCCAACCCGATACCAAGAGCATAATCCCGAGGACTACCAAATCCCCGATCCGCGTCCAAAAAATCCAAATGCTACCCCATCGAGCCCAAGCGCTCATACGCATCTAGTCTAACAACTAGCTAGCTTCACAAACACAATTCCTGTAAAAAGGTAAACAACGAGAGGGGTAAGCATAAAGCTTAGTGAATGCAATAATTATACATATACATATATAATCTACTTACTTGCAAACACTTACACAAATACAGCATACAAGCTAGCAACACAACAACCATGCAATCACAATGCATATACTAAGTATCCACAATTTACAATAAGCTAGCATCACCAATAGCATATACTTCACAATATAATATGCTAAAACTACAACACATAACCATGGTTAACCAATCGTACAAAGGAATGGTACTCGAATTTCCCATCGGTGTTCATAACAACCGTTAGTGTACAACGGACATATATCACTAACCCTTGGGCGGAACGACAACACATATCCGTTTATAACAACCGTTAGTGTACAACGACATATATCACTAACTCTTGAGCGGAACGACAACACATATCCGTTCATAACAACCGTTAGTGTACAACGACATATATCACTAATTCGTGGGTGGAAATGACAACACATATCTATTCATAAAAACCTTTAGTGTACAACGACATATATCACTAACTCATGGGTGGTATGGATAACACATATCCATCCTACACAAATAAATACATTATAAACATACACGTATAATTATTCCACTCACCTTGGAATGCCCGCACAAGTCATGTATGTAATTCGCATCCAAACGCAACCGAGCAAGTAACTACCTATATCACACATAGGTACAATATACACATAAATAGCCATTCTCTAAAAGAGAACCCGGCGCAAACATCCCTTAGCCGAGGGATCACACCTTGCTCGCCAAAACCCGCCCATTTAACACCTAATAGACACAAACCAATTACCACTTCGGGTGGTAATTCAAACCAACACAACAAAGTACAATTTAACCCAAATCATACTTTACACCAATTAGACCAAATCTAGGTCTTAACACTAAATTACTACTTAGGTAGTAATAATTTCAAACGCCAATTACACCAAAAACCCCCCAACACGTGCAATATTGACCCATATTGCTTTTGACCACGTTTGACTTATGTTAAAATATCATTTTAACCCAAAATTACTATTACATCCATAAACATCATTTAACACTTAACAAAAGCGTTTAAAATCCATTTAATCCAAATTAGTGTCATCATCAATTTTGACCCAATTCAAAGTCAACCCATTTTGACATAAGTCCCAAAAATGCTCAAAATCACTAATGGCTAGTGATTATATTTCCAAAACACCAATTAACACTTAAACCAAGTATTTACATGCTTGATTCACCAAAACTTGACCCAAAACTCATTTTGGCAACAATTAAAGTCAACACCCATTTTTGACCAACTAACATGTTCTTATGAACATCTATACACTAACACATTTATAATCTAGCGGTTTACACCCAAAATCATGACCAAACTTGTCACCAAACCTTAACCCACCAATAACGGGTCAAAACCCATCTACTAACCACAATAAACCCATTTAGAACCAATAAAGGGTTTCTAACAAAATCAATCTCAAACCCTAATTTGAATATCAAAATCAAATAATGAAAATCGGAGTTAGAACTTACCAACACTACCAAAACGTAGCCGTTAACGAGGTGAACAACCTTAACTCTTGCACCTTAACCTGAATCAACCTCATTCTTCTTCAATTGGAGCTTTCCTGTGACGACCCCGTCAAAACACTTAACGGATCCGTCAGTTGGTCCCATAGCTTGATCGGACTTAAATGAATTAAATAAACAAAGTTGCATTCTTTTATTTCAAAATGTTCCCCAAAAAGGAAACAAACCAAATTAAGTAGTTTGAAAACCAACCAACCATAATATTAAACCAAAAGTTGACACAAAACGTTGCCAACAAACCCACAATTTAAATTATCCAAAATAGAATGCAAACTTAAGTTTCATAAATAGTTTCATAAAATCTGCCCAAATGCATGCAGACTCTTCTAACGACAGCGGAAGCATCAAACAACTCAAGTACCTGTGAAAACATGCAAGTAAACTGTCAACACAAAGGTTGAGTGAATTATAGGTTTAAATAAATAAGTAAACTTTAGACCACAAGATTTAAAAATGTTAGAAAACATTAAACATTATTCCATTATCAATGAGCCACCTGGTAACCACTTAACCCTTTATTTACCCTTGCCAAACACAATAAAAATATACACTTGGACAGTGTATCTACAACAAATTACGAAGTACTAAACATTCCGATTATAAATTGCTAGCGCGACTAGCTCGAAATGGGGTTGTCAAACCCGATAGATCTATCCGTAGGATTCGCGTTCACCGGTAGAAACCAATGATTACAGTTACCAGACTAGGGAATATTTTTGTCCAACTCACAATGAATAATTAAATTTAACTGTTACTTGTGTCTAAACGTAAATAAAAATCTGCATGTAATCACATCCCAAAAATATACTTTGAAAAGTATGTAAAAACGGGACTATAACTCACCTTAAATAGCAACTGAAGAAATCTCACAAACAAGCGAACAGCACGTAAAGTAAAATGATCAAGAAAGATCACAACGCCGACCTATAAGTAAAGCAGGTCGAAATAAATAACTAACTTAGGCCAAGTCTTAGTATGATAGCTATTGTACATGTTGCAAGTAGGCATAGAACATTACTCAACAAGCATCGGTTTGATTGGAACAGCATAAGGACACACACTTTCTATTTTTAGAAAGTTTCTATTTTTAGCAGGTTTCCATTTTTGGAAAGTTTTCTATTTTAGGAAAGTTTCTATTTTTGGAAAGTTTCTATTTTAGGAAAGTTTCTATTTTTGGAAAGTTTCTATTTTTGGAAAGTTTCTATTTTTGGAAAGTTTCCAAATTTAGAAAGTTCTATTTTTAGAAAGTTTTGAAGTTAGGAAAGTTTCCTTATTTAGAAAGTCAACAGAAGTCAACTGAAAGTCAAAGTCAACCGAAAGTCAACTCAAAAGTCAACCTTGGTCAAACATAGTCAACATTAATTTTAAAAGTGTAAGTTATAATAATAACATAGGTTATAATGTTATTTAAAGTCAAAAGTGTATAATAATGTCTTAACATAAGTTTAATTAAATAAAATGAATTATTAAAGTTAATATAAGTTAAAATGTTATAATTAGTATAACATAAGTATTTAATTAATTAATTAAATATCAATCATAATATAAATATTATTAATTTATAATAAATTTTAAATCATATCATAAGTATTATTAATTAATAATGAATTATTAATCATATCATAAGTTTCTAATTAAAATTATTAAATCATAAGTATTTAATAATTAAGTCATAATTAAATAATAATTAAGTCTTATAATAATTAAATAATTATTTAATATTTATTATAAGTCTTTTAATAGTTTCTCAAAAACAAATTTAATACTTATCATAAGTATTTTCCTTTAATAATAAAAGTAGTACTAATTATAAGTTTAATTAAAATGTTAATTAAATTATAATTAATAATTAAATGATATAATAAATATTTATATCATATGTTTTAAATAATAATAATTACTTCTTTTATCTTAAGTAATTAATTAATAATGAATTCCATAAATTTTATCATAAGTTTAATCATTAACCATAAGTTTTAAGTTTGAAAGTTCGCCGGGTCGTATCTTGAGCCCCGGGTGTCGGTTTCGGGCAAGCCACATATGTAACTTCACCTACTCAAACCACCCGACACATTTATGAACTCAAGAACCCTCCAAGAACAGTCCCTAAGTCGTGCATATCAGCCATGACTTCAATTGGGAAATCATTTTACTCAAAACCCTAATTCGGGCAAAACGGGTGAACCGTGGCTCGGATTTAGGTGACCCGAACATGAATATTCGTCTCACCATCAGTCCTAACCAAATGAGACACCCTAAAGACACCAAGGATGGTCACAAAGTCGGTCCCAACCTTGTTCATGCCAAGAACACCTTTCAATCTTTAACAAAAACCAAATTAAGCGTATCTAGGGCTCCGGGAATCGAAACGACATGAATCCGGAGTCTAAAGTTAATGTCTTGATGAGAGGAACTCATTTATGTACTTTATTTTAACATTCATATCAGTTATAAAGTCAGAATATACGTTTCAAACTGCTGTCCAAAATTTACAAACCGAAAACATGAACAAACGAGTAATTCTACGCATCCAAACAACATTACAACAACTTATACATATCATACTAATCATATAACATCAAAATACAGAAAAATAAATAAAAATGAAAAGATCTAGGGTTAGGGTTTATACCCTAATCAAGAATCAAAGTATATAGATGTGTAGAGAACGAAGAGAGGAACGCGTGTATGCTATTCAATCCTTGATCCAAGCTACAATTTTAGATGATGATGGTGATGTTGGTGGTGGATGGTGACGGCACAAAGGAGAGGGGGGGAGAGGGTGAGAGCAAAAATGCAAGTATAAGGTTTAGGTTTCAAATTGTGAAATAAAAATGAAATAAGAAAAATGGAAAAGCAAGGGAGTGCTCCCCCTCCCTAATTCAGCCGAAAATTGCATGGGGGTGGGCCCCATGGGTCCATCTCACTCAAATGCTAAATTACTTGTGGCCCGAAAACCCGAACGAAGCCCGAAACGCGAAAACGCTCTTACGCGATTTAAAATCCGGAAAGATAACGAACGCGCGACGAAAAATAAATATAAATACACCTAATAATAATATGACCTTAAAATATCATATTTAAAATATTTAGGATTTATAAATCCCGAAAGCTCGACCGTTGGTTTGAAAACCGAAAAGATTCGCCGGATGGAAATCCGCGGAACGTAGAAACGTATAATTTAAAATATGAATACATATATCCACATAACACATAATAATTATTATATATATATTATTACAAAAATAATAATATAGGTCATGGAAATGACGTGGCACACTAACAGTTAACGGTCGTTAAATAATTTAACGAAAAAAGATAACGGAAAAAGTAGGGTCGTGACAGTACCTCCCCGTTATGGAAATTTCGTCCCGAAATTTAAGCAGGCGCAGGGGTTGACTCGGCATCTGAGAACAAATGCGGATACTTCTGCTTCATTTGGTCTTCACGCTCCCAAGTGAACTCGGGACCGCGTCTAGCGTTCCATCGGACCCGAACAATAGGAATTCTGCTCTGTTTAAGAGTCTTAACCTCTCGGTCCATGATCTCAACTGGCTCCTCAATAAAATGCAATTGCTTGTCAACCTGAAGTTCCTCCAAAGGAATAGTCTGATCAAATTCAGCCAAACACTTCTTTAAGTTCGAAATATGGAAAACATCGTGAACAGCACTGAGTTCTTGTGGCAACTTCAAACGATAAGCCACCGGTCCAACTCTTTCAATGATCTCAAACGGTCCCACAAAACGAGGACTTAACTTCCCTCTTTTACCAAAACGAATAACACCCTTCCAAGGCGAAACTTTTAACATAACACGATCACCAACTTGAAATTCAACATCTTTCCTTCCTTTGTCGGCATAACTCTTTTGCCGACTTCTAGCAGTTCTCAACATTTCTTTAATTTGAACAATCTTCTCAGTATTCTCGTGAATAATCTCTGGACCTGTAAGTTGAGCATCCCCAACCTCATTCCAACAAATAGGAGATCTACATTTCCTACCGTACAAAGCTTCAAACGGTGCGGCTTTAATACTTGCGTGGTAGCTGTTGTTATAAGAAAACTCAGCTAACGGCAAATACTTATCCCACCCATTTCCAAAATCAATCACACAAGCTCGCAACATATCTTCTAATGTCTGAATGGTCCTCTCACTTTGACCATCCGTTTGAGGATGATAAGCGGTGCTCATATCCAATCTAGTGCCCAAGGCTTCTTGCAACGATTGCCAAAATCTCGATACAAATCGACTATCTCTGTCGGAAATTATAGAAACGGGAACACCATGCCTCGAAACAATCTCTTTCAAATACAAACGGGTGAGTTTCTCCATGGAATCGGTTTCCTTAATCGGCAAAAAGTGAGCCGACTTAGTGAGTCGATCTACAATCACCCAAATCGCATCGTAGCCACCCGAAACTCTTGGTAACTTAGTGATAAAATCCATAGTGATACCTTCCCACTTCCACTCGGGAATTTCTGGTTGTACCAACAATCCGGACGGTTTTTGATGTTCAGCTTTGACCTTAGAACAGGTCAAACACTTAGCCACATACGTAGCCACATCACCTTTCAAATTTGGCCACCAATACAGCTCCTTAAGATCATGGTACATCTTCCCTGAACCAGGATGAATAGAGTACCTAGACTTATGAGCCTCATCCAAAACAAGTTGTCGCAGTTCACCAAACTTCGGAACCCAAAGACGTCCTACAAAGTACCTAGTACCATCTGCTCGAATCTCAAATTTCTTAGCCATACCTCTTACGTTTTCTTTCACAAAATTCTCTTCCTTTAAGGCTTCTTGTTGTGCCTCAAGAATCTGCCTTGCGAGGTTTGATCTAACTGTCATATTCAAGGCCCTAACCCTGCGAGGTTCAGTCCTTTCTTTACGACTCAATGCATCAGCCACAACATTGGCCTTACCCGGGTGATACAAAAGGTCACAATCGTAATCATTCAACGTCTCAATCCATCTTCGTTGTCTCATGTTCAACTGTTTCTGATCGAGGATATGTTGAAGACTTTTGTGATCTGTGTACACAGTACTCTTGACCCCATACAAATAATGTCTCCAAATCTTAAGTGCAAAAACAACGGCTCCCAACTCTAAATCATGAGTTGTATAGTTCTGCTCGTGAATCTTCAACTGACGTGATGCGTACGCAATAACCTTCTTTCGTTGCATCAAAACGCAACCATAGCCTTGTCGTGATGCGTCACAATAAACAACAAAATCATCATTACCCTCCGGTAGAGACAATATCGGAGCGGTAGTCAGTTTCTTCTTCAAAATCTGAAAAGCATTCTCCTGTTCATCCTTCCACTCATACTTTTTCCCTTTATGCGTTAAAGCAGTCAGAGGTTTCGCTATACGAGAGAAATCCTGGATGAACCTTCGATAGTAACCTGCCAATCCTAAGAACTGACGAATTTGAGTAGGAGTTTTCGGGGTTTCCCACTTTTCAATCGCCTCAATTTTAGCAGGATCAACTTGTATTCCTTGTTTGCTAACAATGTGACCAAGGAACTGAACTTCTCTTAACCAAAAAGCACACTTAGAGAACTTAGCGTACAACTCTTCTTTCTTTAACAAATCAAGCACTAACCTCAAGTGTTCTTCGTGCTCTTCATCACTCTTAGAATAGATAAGGATGTCGTCGATGAAAACAATAACGAACCTGTCCAGATAGGGTCTACACACACGGTTCATGAGGTCCATGAACACAGCAGGTGCATTTGTCAATCCGAACGGCATAACAAGAAATTCAAAGTGACCGTAACGGGTGCGAAAAGCAGTTTTCGAAACATCAGATTCTTTAACACGCAACTGATGATAGCCAGAACGAAGATCAATTTTTGAATAAACAGAAGAACCCTGAAGCTGATCGAACAGATCATCAATTCTCGGAAGAGGATAACGATTTTTAACAGTGAGCTTATTCAGTTCACGATAATCAATGCATAAACGAAAAGAACCATCCTTCTTCTTAACAAACAGAACAGGAGCTCCCCAAGGGGACGAACTAGGACGAATAAAACCTTTGTCTATCAACTCACGGAGTTGACTTGACAATTCTTGAAGTTCAGAAGGCGCAAGACGATAAGGAGCACGTGCTACAGGAGCAGCGCCGGGAACAAGATCAATTTGAAATTCTACCGCGCGTTGCGGCGGAAGGCCAGGTAAGTCATCGGGAAACACCTCGGGAAAATCCCTAACAATATGAACGTCATCAACGTTCTTCACTTCTTTACTAGGATCAACAACATGAGCAAGGATAGCATGACAGCCTTTGCGGAGATGTTTACGAACCTTCATACAGCTAATAAGGTTTAACTGTGTGCATTTCTTATCTCCAAAGACCATCAGTGGCTCTCCAATCACATCAGTAATACGAATAGCCTTATCATAACAGACGATCTCGGCACGGTTCGCGGACAACCAAACCATACCAATAACAATATCAAAACTACCAAGTTCAATCGGTATCAAATCTATCTCGAAATCCCTACCACCCAGATTAATGTTACACTTACGATGTACAGTCTTAGCAGTAAGTTCCTTACCATTAGCTACTTCAATAACATAAGTATTGTCTAAGAGAGCTAACGGCGTTTTGATTCTCGGACTTAATTTACTCGACACGAAACTTAAATCAGCCCCTGAATCAAATAACACATAAACTGATAAATCGTTGACTGAGAACGTACCAGTAACAAGCTTAGGATCTTCCTCCGCATCCTTAGCATTAATGTTGAACGCTCGGCCGCGTGCAGTCTCTGCAGTCTTCTTGTTGGGACAAGCATCTCGGAAATGCCCCGGCTTCCCACACTCATAACAAACCCTTGGATTACCTCCATTATTCGATTTCCCATTACCGTTACCGTTACCACCTCTATTACCAACATTATTATTATTACCACCAGTCGCGGGAGTAGCAGACCCCGGCAAAAGCACTGTACAATCTTTAGCAATGTGCCCTTGCTTAGAGCACCTCTTACAAGTAACTGTGCAGTAACCATCATGAACTTTATAGCAACGAGGACACACACGCTGATTCCTGTTGTTAGCACCTGAGGTATCCTGTTTCTTCTGCTGATTTTGGTTTTGATTGCGGTTGTTATCCCACTTTCGTTTCCCATTATCAGCTTTCTTGACAACCTCATCACTACTTTCAACAACTGTAGTCTTGCTTCTTCTCAACACTTTGTCATTAAGTTTGTGGGCCATAGTCATAGCTGCCTCAATAGTCTGGGGTTCACTGGACTCAACCCCGTGTTCAATCTTCTCGGACAAACCATCAATGTAAGCCTCAATTTTGCGGTCCTCATCCGCATAAACCCTAGGACACAACAAAGTTAACTCGAAAAACCTTCGTTCATAGGCATCTAACTCGGTGCCATGCATTTTCAAATTCTTGAGCTCAACCTCTAGCTTCTTAAGCTCACCCCGAGGTCTATAGCGGGTGATCAATCTTTCCTTAAAATCATTCCAGGCCAAACCATAAGCTACATCGCTTCCCAAACTACTAACCAGATTGTTCCACCATGTCAAGGCACTATCCTTGAGAGTGCAACTAGCGAAACTAACTTTGTCCTCTTCACGGACCCGACTGACCCTGAAAATAGATTCGATTTTCTCGAACCAACGAGTAAGCCCTATTGGTCCTTCCGTACCACTGAATTCTTGAGGTCGACCAGCCATAAAAGTTTTGTGGGAGCATCCCACGTTGTTGTTCACATTGGCGTTAACATCAGCATTTGCTGCCATAGCAGCAGCAATTCCTTCATTGATCAGGCGTTGCATACGCGCTTCAGTGGACTCTCTTGGAGGCATGATCTTCAAAATAGAATAACACATCCGTTAGTACCAAGAATAATACTAGTGTCATAAAGGAATAGATCAAAACACGAAAAGACTAACCATTAAGATATTAGTCAACTAACACTATGAGTAATAACATGACAGTTATGATTGTTATAGAAATAACCATCACATGCATACATATTTTATGATAACATCATACAACATACATAGCACCTAACATACATGAACATATATTACGCATAATATAACATGCCAAGAGCCACAACATCAGAAATAAAACATGATAATGATAATAGATGTCATAAAAATAACCATCCATACATAATGAAAAATATCCCATAACAAAATCTTAATAAAATCCTCGGCAAAACGCCGTACATAACCCAAAATGTATGTATAAAAAGGACATTAAGTCTGATGAAATAGATAATCAATATGAATAATCACATCACATTCGCTTAGAGCGGGTGTGATAAGCTGGTCCAGCATGAGTCTCAGCAGGATCCTCATACTTACGCAACTTCCCTTTCACATCATCCAACTCTTCCTTCAACACACGAACAGTGCTCTCGAGAGCCTCGAACTTAGCATTAACTTCTCGATCACGCTTGCGGTTCGCATCCTCAACCCTATGCTTGAAAGTGATAAAGTTACGCATGTCGGCACGGATCTCGTCCATAACTTCATTATGTGGCAAGGTGCGCAAACAATCACTAAGGGCGTTAATACGTGTCACCTCATTATAAGCCCGGTTCATATGAGTAATGGTAGAAAAATAGTAATGAACAGGATCATCGATCTCCGGTTGATTAGCACGACGTCTAGCAGGAGACGGTGGAGCAGGAGCAGCAACAGAGTTATCGCTCGAAGTCGACATCTGCAAACAGCAAAACCGCAAACCATATACCAAAAGATATGAAAGCTAATAATATAACTTATACGAAATGAAATGCATAATAATGCTATAGCAAAATGGTCGGGCTGTAGACTAGACTCTAATGCACCCTAATAACCACGGGTTGACCACATTAAGACCGCCTAGTTCCCTACAACCTGGCTCTGATACCACATGTGACGACCCCGTCAAAACACTTAACGGATCCGTCAGTTGGTCCCATAGCTTGATCGGACTTAAATGAATTAAATAAACAAAGTTGCATTCTTTTATTTCAAAATGTTCCCCAAAAAGGAAACAAACCAAATTAAGTAGTTTGAAAACCAACCAACCATAATATTAAACCAAAAGTTGACACAAAACGTTGCCAACAAACCCACAATTTAAATTATCCAAAATAGAATGCAAACTTAAGTTTCATAAATAGTTTCATAAAATCTGCCCAAATGCATGCAGACTCTTCTAACGACAGCGGAAGCATCAAACAACTCAAGTACCTGTGAAAACATGCAAGTAAACTGTCAACACAAAGGTTGAGTGAATTATAGGTTTAAATAAATAAGTAAACTTTAGACCACAAGATTTAAAAATGTTAGAAAACATTAAACATTATTCCATTATCAATGAGCCACCTGGTAACCACTTAACCCTTTATTTACCCTTGCCAAACACAATAAAAATATACACTTGGACAGTGTATCTACAACAAATTACGAAGTACTAAACATTCCGATTATAAATTGCTAGCGCGACTAGCTCGAAATGGGGTTGTCAAACCCGATAGATCTATCCGTAGGATTCGCGTTCACCGGTAGAAACCAATGATTACAGTTACCAGACTAGGGAATATTTTTGTCCAACTCACAATGAATAATTAAATTTAACTGTTACTTGTGTCTAAACGTAAATAAAAATCTGCATGTAATCACATCCCAAAAATATACTTTGAAAAGTATGTAAAAACGGGACTATAACTCACCTTAAATAGCAACTGAAGAAATCTCACAAACAAGCGAACAGCACGTAAAGTAAAATGATCAAGAAAGATCACAACGCCGACCTATAAGTAAAGCAGGTCGAAATAAATAACTAACTTAGGCCAAGTCTTAGTATGATAGCTATTGTACATGTTGCAAGTAGGCATAGAACATTACTCAACAAGCATCGGTTTGATTGGAACAGCATAAGGACACACACTTTCTATTTTTAGAAAGTTTCTATTTTTAGCAGGTTTCCATTTTTGGAAAGTTTTCTATTTTAGGAAAGTTTCTATTTTTGGAAAGTTTCTATTTTAGGAAAGTTTCTATTTTTGGAAAGTTTCTATTTTTGGAAAGTTTCTATTTTTGGAAAGTTTCCAAATTTAGAAAGTTCTATTTTTAGAAAGTTTTGAAGTTAGGAAAGTTTCCTTATTTAGAAAGTCAACAGAAGTCAACTGAAAGTCAAAGTCAACCGAAAGTCAACTCAAAAGTCAACCTTGGTCAAACATAGTCAACATTAATTTTAAAAGTGTAAGTTATAATAATAACATAGGTTATAATGTTATTTAAAGTCAAAAGTGTATAATAATGTCTTAACATAAGTTTAATTAAATAAAATGAATTATTAAAGTTAATATAAGTTGAAATGTTATAATTAGTATAACATAAGTATTTAATTAATTAATTAAATATCAATCATAATATAAATATTATTAATTTATAATAAATTTTAAATCATATCATAAGTATTATTAATTAATAATGAATTATTAATCATATCATAAGTTTCTAATTAAAATTATTAAATCATAAGTATTTAATAATTAAGTCATAATTAAATAATAATTAAGTCTTATAATAATTAAATAATTATTTAATATTTATTATAAGTCTTTTAATAGTTTCTCAAAAACAAATTTAATACTTATCATAAGTATTTTCCTTTAATAATAAAAGTAGTACTAATTATAAGTTTAATTAAAATGTTAATTAAATTATAATTAATAATTAAATGATATAATAAATATTTATATCATATGTTTTAAATAATAATAATTACTTCTTTTATCTTAAGTAATTAATTAATAATGAATTCCATAAATTTTATCATAAGTTTAATCATTAACCATAAGTTTTAAGTTTGAAAGTTCGCCGGGTCGTATCTTGAGCCCCGGGTGTCGGTTTCGGGCAAGCCACATATGTAACTTCACCTACTCAAACCACCCGACACATTTATGAACTCAAGAACCCTCCAAGAACAGTCCCTAAGTCGTGCATATCAGCCATGACTTCAATTGGGAAATCATTTTACTCAAAACCCTAATTCGGGCAAAACGGGTGAACCGTGGCTCGGATTTAGGTGACCCGAACATGAATATTCGTCTCACCATCAGTCCTAACCAAATGAGACACCCTAAAGACACCAAGGATGGTCACAAAGTCGGTCCCAACCTTGTTCATGCCAAGAACACCTTTCAATCTTTAACAAAAACCAAATTAAGCGTATCTAGGGCTCCGGGAATCGAAACGACATGAATCCGGAGTCTAAAGTTAATGTCTTGATGAGAGGAACTCATTTATGTACTTTATTTTAACATTCATATCAGTTATAAAGTCAGAATATACGTTTCAAACTGCTGTCCAAAATTTACAAACCGAAAACATGAACAAACGAGTAATTCTACGCATCCAAACAACATTACAACAACTTATACATATCATACTAATCATATAACATCAAAATACAGAAAAATAAATAAAAATGAAAAGATCTAGGGTTAGGGTTTATACCCTAATCAAGAATCAAAGTATATAGATGTGTAGAGAACGAAGAGAGGAACGCGTGTATGCTATTCAATCCTTGATCCAAGCTACAATTTTAGATGATGATGGTGATGTTGGTGGTGGATGGTGACGGCACAAAGGAGAGGGGGGGAGAGGGTGAGAGCAAAAATGCAAGTATAAGGTTTAGGTTTCAAATTGTGAAATAAAAATGAAATAAGAAAAATGGAAAAGCAAGGGAGTGCTCCCCCTCCCTAATTCAGCCGAAAATTGCATGGGGGTGGGCCCCATGGGTCCATCTCACTCAAATGCTAAATTACTTGTGGCCCGAAAACCCGAACGAAGCCCGAAACGCGAAAACGCTCTTACGCGATTTAAAATCCGGAAAGATAACGAACGCGCGACGAAAAATAAATATAAATACACCTAATAATAATATGACCTTAAAATATCATATTTAAAATATTTAGGATTTATAAATCCCGAAAGCTCGACCGTTGGTTTGAAAACCGAAAAGATTCGCCGGATGGAAATCCGCGGAACGTAGAAACGTATAATTTAAAATATGAATACATATATCCACATAACACATAATAATTATTATATATATATTATTACAAAAATAATAATATAGGTCATGGAAATGACGTGGCACACTAACAGTTAACGGTCGTTAAATAATTTAACGAAAAAAGATAACGGAAAAAGTAGGGTCGTGACATTTCCCTCTCTAAAAACTCTTTCTCTCTCCAGGGTTTGAAGATGAGAAAGTTGTAGAAGTGAAAATGATCCAAAAGTGGATCTAAAACTGATATTATGGCTACCAATCCGTTCTCAAGTGAAAAGACCGTAATAACCCCCAAAATACCCATTAAAGGGGTTAAAATTGTCCATTCAGCAACATTTGTCGCGTTTCGCGACACCAGGTCGCGTTTCGCGACACCTATACGCGACATCCATTTCTCAAACGCGATAAAAGAACTGAAGTTGGGTTTCAGAAGTTGCCGCGTTTCAGACGCACCCGTCGCGTTTCGCGACGTCCCCAGACGTGATAGACATGCTCAAAACGCGATGACTCCAGTTTTCCAGCTCCAATTCAGAAGTTCAGGGACTGAGGTTGACAGATTCTGATTCTGATGTAAATTCTGAAAATGCATAAGTGTTAGGTTCACTTTTAGTGGCACTTTCTGATGCACACATTTACTGACACTTTCAGGAACATTTTCTGATGCACAAAAATTCAGGATCTTACACCAATCTATAATGTTCGTGAACAAAGTTTTTTCAAAAAATGAAAAAAAGTTTTGCTTCCCCCCGCTTCCCCCCGATTGGTTACTTCCCCCTATATATATATATATATATATATATATATATATATATATATATATATATATATATATATATATATATATATATATATATATATATATCAAGGGGGAAGTAACCAATCGGGGGGAAGCAAATTAATTTTTTTTTCGTTTTTTTAGAATTTTTTTTCGGCATCAGAATCACACGAAAATATGAACATTTAGAAGAGACACTTCGTGATGAATGTTATTATTTAGGCGGAAAAACGATCGACAAAAATAACATTCAAGATAATATTGTTCGTGAAGAATGTGAACGTTTTTTTTCATGTTTTTTGAAGTAAAATTTAGCACGATTTAGAGTTTATGGTTTAGGGTTTAGGGTTTGGTGTTTTGGGTTTATTCCATAAAGCCAAAACACCAAACCCTAAACCCTAAACTCTAAACCGTTCGTTTTAAAAACTCAATCTGAATCCTAAATCTAAACCATAAATCTAAACCCTTCTTCGAGCGTTTTCCCGCCAAAATAAAAATATTTATCACAAAGTTTCTTTACTTAATGTTCATATATTCATCCAATCTATAATGTTCGTGAACAAAGTTTTTTCAAAAAACGAAAAAAACAAAAAATTACTTCCCCTCGCTTCCCCCCGATTGGTTACTTCTCCCTTGATCCTACCACTATATATATATATATATATATATATATATATATATATATATATATATATATATATATATATATATATATATATATATATATATATATATATATATATATATATATATATATATATATATATATATAGTGAAAGGATCTAGAGAAACTTGACATAGGAGAGAACCATAGCACCATGTTATTTCACTTATTTCACTTCCGTGCCGAGCTTTTATTAGCACCATGTTATTTCACTTATTTCACTCATATTAGTAAAGGAATTTTCGTCCTATCGCATCAATTCATTCCTAAACATAAATTAGAGTTTAGAAATTAGGGTTTATAAATTAGGGTTTAGAAATTAGGGTTTAGGGTTTAGATTTAACACGAACGGTTGAGAGTTTAGGGTTTAGGGTTTAGGGCTTAGGGTTTTGGGTTTAAGGACTAAATCCAAAACCCTAAACCCTAAGCCCTAAACCCCAAACTTTAAATCGGGCAAAATTTAAAAAAAAAAATCGGAAAAAAAGAAAACTTTATGATTTTTTTTTAAAAAGTTGAATTTTTTCACGTTAGCATGCCACGTCAGCAGGCTAACTGCCACGTCAGCATGGACTGACTGCCACGTCAGCACTGACTGAGCCACGTGTCAGTCTGTGCTGACATGGCAGTCAGCCTGATGACGTGGAATTAATAATAATTTCGGAATTTTTTTCCAGAAAAAAATTTCCTGGAAATTTTTTTTTTCCAAAGAATATGTGCATATGGTAGGTGCATGTACATTAATATGTGAGTTCTCTAGGTTCTCTCCATACCCAAGTTCTCTATGGATCCTCACCATATATATATATAGATATATAGGGACAGGTTCAAACGAGAACCACTAAAAAGGTGAGAACTGCAAGAACTATTTAATTTAATAGTTTTTATGCATTTAAATGCAACAAATTACATGCAAATGTTAATTAATACATATATCATTAACAAACATATGTTCATTAGCTCAAATTATATGTTAAATTGTTAATTATATGAAACTGTTCACATGTTCGAAAATAAATATGCACATGTGAACGGAAAATTATATATCTAATTATATAGGTAAAATATAAGTGTTTTTCAACTATTTATGTTCATTCATACTCTTAATCAAGGTTTATGTGTGATTCAATCTAGTTACATGTGAAAATCTTTATAAAATCAAAAGTTCTCGCGGTTCTCGCTTTTTTTATGGTTCTCGTTTGAACTTTTGGCTATATATATATATATATATATATATATATATATATATATATATATATATATATATATATATATATATATATATATGTATATATATATATATATATATGTACATGCACCTACCATATGCACTTATCTTTTAAAAAAAATAATTCAAAAAAAAAATTCCAAATTTTTTTTTTCTGGGGAAAAAATATTTCGAAATTTTTTTTAATTCCACGTCAGCAGACTGACTGCCACGACAGCCAGACTAACTGCCACGTCAGCACAGACTGACACGTGGCTCAGTCTGTGCTGATGTGGCAGTCAGTCTGTGCTGACGTGGCAGTCAGTCTGCTGACGTGGCATGCTGACTTGGAAAAACAGTTTGTAATTTTTTTTTTTAAAAACAAATTCGTAATTTTTTTTAAAAAAAAAATTCGTTATTTTTTTTAAAAAAAAATTCGTAATTTTTTTCCCCAAATTTTTTCAAAATTTAGCCCGAATTAGAGTTTAAGGTTTAGGGTTTAGTGTTTTGGGTTTAGTCTCTAAACCCAAAACACTAAACAATAAACTCTAAACTCTAAACCGTTCGTGTTAAAAAAACTCAATCTAAACCCTAAATCTAAACCATAATCCCTAATTTCTAAACCCTAATTTATGTTTATGAATGATTCGATGCGATAGGACGAAAATACCCTTACTAATATGAGTGAAATAAGTGAAATAACATGGTGCTAAGAAAGGCTCGGTATGTAAGTGAAATAACATGTTGTTATGGGTTCTCTTCTATATTGGTTCTCTCCAAATCCTTTCAATATATATATATATATATATATATATATATATATATATATATATATATATATATATATATATACTAGTTTAAAGACCCGTAATTTTATAATAAATAATTCTATTTATTTTCAATAATGAGATTGTGAATAGTTGAAAGATATAATTTAAAAGTCTTAAAACATATTTTGTGTGTCTAACAAATAAGCGGCATAATAATCTATATAATACGGAGTAACAAACTTTTAATTTTTCTATCAAATTAAATTAATATTGTGCTTGTAATAGTCCTAGAAAAGTCCGTTATTTTATTTTTTATAGTTGAATATTTTACTTTAATATTTAATTATTAATAGTATCATTTATTTTGAATTAATCTAAACATACTACAATTTGAATTAAATCTTTTTAAAATGGAGAATTATGAGATAAACAAATAGCTTAAATTTAGCATTACTTTCCATGAGAGATTGACACGTAAGCAAATGTGATATCATCATTTTACACATTTATAAGATAGTATAAATAAATATTAAGAAGTAAACAAATGCACCCTTTAGTTAATTGTTAGAGGATTTGATGTGACAGTATGATAGGAGTAACTATACAAACAAAGGTATATGCAAATCCCAAAGGAGTAGTAGTCGGTCTACATCTAACTTTTTAGACATTGCCGAATCTTCACCCTTCCTACTCTAAGGTTAGGGTTTATCTTTTCTTTCCCTTTATAATATTTTTCTTACTGTTATTTGATAGCGTATTGTTGATTTAATTATCTCTATTGAATTTGCTTTGTTTTTGTTTACTTATATGCTTCATTGATACAAATAATGTTTTTTTGTTTGTGATGGTTTCATTAGTTGTGTTTTATTTTTTAATTAATAATTAATCTGTATCATTTTCTCATTTGTGTATGGATACAATCATTTGAATTGATTGAATTGAATTTTTATGAATTTGACGTTGACAAATGAACATGTAATACTTCATATGTTTAACACAATGTGAATTACTGCCAAAATCACTTTTATATGCTCCGTATGCTATTGTTGGACAACAGGGATCCACGTGAGGAACAAAATGGATAGAACTTTCTGTTACGGAGTACTCCTATTTTTTATTCGGTGCAACACACACATACATTACTGTACATACACATATTGTGTAGTACATATAATATGTCAACCATTGTGACTTTTCTCCAAATGGTTATGACTTTCAATAATAATCACCGCAAGTAAATAACTACCAACTTGAAGTAACTGCCCTGTTTATAATAACGGCTTATTCGTTGATTAGCTTATCCTCATCAGCTAATGTGATAAACCCGCACTTTTTCTTTTAACCATACCAAGATAGCCGAGTGGTTGGGGACTGTGAGTTCAGTTTAAATCTCTCTCGAAGCATAACTTGGGTGCTCAGGGAAAAGGGTTGAAAACGGTCGCTCCGTTTACCTGTTTACGCAGTTTATTGTATCTCAGATGTTGATGTTGATGTTGATGTTGAGTTACATAAATGCCTTTCTCTGTATTCGCGTCTAAAAATTATAGATATTTACCTAACGAAAAGTCTCATTTCCTTATAAATTTCTTAATGTCTTTTATCTTTTTTTTTTTTTCCTTCTCAAATATACCTTATTACAATCCCTAACAGTAGATATTAATTATTTTAGGATCAACTTATACATACGTTACTTCTTTGCAATGAAGTAGAAGCTGCATAAGGGTGCCATTATGATGTTTCCTGTTGACGAAGATTTTAAACCTTGGGTTCAGGGCCTCAACAAAGTCAAGCGAGCATCTCTCAAAACAACATATGCGAGAGAAAAAGATGATGATGATGATGATGATGATGATGATGATGAATGAGAGGAGAGAAAGAGGCGACTTTATAGATAAGAAGCGAAACATGGAAGATGTTGATGAATGCTATAGTGATGCGGACAAGGATTTGGGAGATAAACACTCTCCACAAATTAAGCAAACGAAACTTGCAAATACGTTCACAAAATAAGACAGGATGTAAATGTTTTATTAATTAATTCGTAAGATAGATGCCATTGTATGGCTACATGGTTTATTATTTATAATAAAGCTAAAACTTGAAAAGGAGGTAAAAGTTCTAAAATAAAGGAAACATAATCTTATTCAAATACGGAAGCAATAACTAATTAAATTGGAATTGTAATTCCAATATAACTCTTTTTCTTAGCTAACATGGTTCCACGTCAGTCTCCCCCACTTGAAAAGGACTCGTCTCTGAGTCATCCGGATATAAAGGAACTGAGTCTGAATGATAACGAGTCAAATCGGCAACATTAAATGTAGACGAAATATTCATAGATGTAGGCAAATCAACCACGTAAGCGTTATCATTGACTTTATGAATGATCCGGTACGGTCCATACCTCTTGGGCTGCAACTTGCTGTAAGTACCAACAGGAAAACGTTCTTTCCGTAAAAACACCATAACTTGATCACCTACTTCAAAAACATTCACACGTCTATGTTTATCGGCTGCCATTTTGTACTTATTGTTGATTTCCTCTAGTTGCTTCCGTACCTCAGTTTGAATCGCCTGCGAGTCAACAGCCAACCTAACAGCATCCGAATTAGTATCAGGTACCTGTGGCAATGTCACCAAATCAACCACATGCCTAGGAACCTTCTGATAAACCACTGAAAATGGAGAGCGACCAAGTGAACTATGACTAGCACTATTGAAGGCAAATTCGGCTTGAGGCAAAGCAAGGTCCCATTGTTTCGGTCGATCAAGATTACCGAGGGAACGGTTCACTACCTCAGTTTGTCCATCGGTTTGAGGGTGTGCGGTACTACTATATTTAAGTGAGATATCAAAAAGGCGCCATAAAGTGATCCAAAAATGACTAAGGAACCGCGTATCACGATCGGAAATGATGTCAAAGCTAAGGGGTATAAAATACTATTAAATTTTACAAGGAAATACTATTAAATACGATACAATTTTACACAAGATATTTATTTATTTAGAGAATGGATATACTTAAACCTTGCTACAACACTTATAGGCAGTGTACCTAATCGTACAGTAGTGTAGTTTTTAGTAAGTCCGGTTCGTTCCACAGGAAAAATCTTTTAATCAAAGCTTAACGCTATATTAGTTTAATTTATAAAAATACAAATATATATATAAGTAATATTATTATTATAAAGGGGGGTTTTTACCGTTTAATGACCGGTTTGTCGATTTTAAAACTTTAGTCGCAGTTAAAACCAAATGTAAAATATTAAATAAATAAAAGACTTAATTTAAAGCGTAAAGTAAATAACGATAATGAAATTGCGATAATTAGAAGTGCAATTAAATATAAAATAAAGGAAATTAAATATGAAATAAAAGAATTATGCTTATTTAAACTTCCGTAATCATGATGTTTGACGTGTTGATTTTAGTTTTATGCCCATGGGTTAATTGTCCTTTGTCCTGGATTATTTAATATGTCCGTCTGGTTTTTGTCCATAACAGTCCATCAGTCATAAATATAAAGTGCGAGTGTCCTCGTCAAATTATCCTTATACCCGAAGTCAAATATTCCAACTAATTGGGGACTTAAACTGTAACAAGGTTTTATTACTTTGTTTAATAATTACACCAGGATGTCGACTGAGTGTAACCCAAGGTTTTAATGCTTTGTTATCAATTATGCCAAGTGTCCTTGTACATAATTTCACCCCTGTTTTAATAATTCTAGTGACTATTAATCCATTCCCGTGTCCGATTAAATGAACGATTATTCGTACATATAAATACCCTGCCCATCGTATCCGATCGAGTGTATATGGTTATTTATAGGGACGTTCAATTGTAAATCTTTATATTAAAATTAACAAACTATCATTTAGTTAAACAAATATAAAGCCCATTAATAGCCCATAGTCTAATTTCCACAAGTGTCGTTCTTTTGTCCAAACCCCAATTATGGTACAAAGCCCAATTACCCAATTTTAATATTTTTAGCCCAACATCATGATTACTTCGGATTAAATAAGCATAATAATAACTTAGCTACGAGACATTAATGAAAAAAGTTGAACATAACTTACAATGATTAAAAATAGCGTAGCGTTACACGGACAGAATTTCGACTTACACCCTTACAACATTCGCTAACATACCCTTATTATTAGAATTAAAATTAAAATTAAAATTAAAATATAAATATATACTACGTATGAATGAGGAGAAGAAAAAGATAGATTTTGTGTTACACCAAATCTCGATTTTTATAGGCATGTGGGCTGGAACTGTGCGCCATGCGATCGCATGGAGTTTCTTCCTCCAGGCCATGCGATCGCATGGCCAGCTGGGGAGACTCAAAAGTCTTTGTTTTTTTATGCCGACGGTTTTTAAATATAATATAACATATATATATTAATTTTAAGAATTAATTATATATTATATTATATTCATGTGCATAGTTGACTTGTAATTTTTAGTCCGTTGCGTCGAGCGTTGAGAGTTGACTCTGGTCTCAGTTCCGGATTTTCGAACGTCCTTGCGAATAATTTAATATCTTGTACTTTGCGTTTTGAATCTTGTACTCTTGTAATTTTGAGACGTTTCTTATCAATAATTGGAACCTCATTGATTGTATTTTGTACTTTTGAGCTTTTTGGTCGTTTGCGTCTTCAATTCGTCGAATCTGTCTTTTGTCTTCACCTTTTATTATTTAAACGAATATCACTTGTAAATAGAACAATTGCAACTAAAAGCTTGTCTTTCTTGAGGAATAATGCTATGAAATATATGTTCGTTTTTAGCATTATCAAATATTGCCACACTTGAGCGTTGCTTGTCCTCAAGCAATATCGTTTTGAAATACTAGAATCACTTCTTTATTCTTCACACTTTGTACATCAGTGATTTCAATACGGCGGTATAAACAATGGTAGTAACGATGTGGTTTACAGTCTCACATGACTTATGAAGATTTAGATCCTTTAGGAAATTGGATCTTTATGAAAACATTTAATTTTTTTTTCTTTTTTTTTAAAATTAAATCTAGCTTTTACCCTAGATAAGTTTTCCGGAATAACACTTCACCGGTGTTTGCAAAATATTTTTGTGGGTTTGGTGGGTTTCAGATTTGAAAATTTTAGCTTAAAACTTGTGGTTTTGTGTCACCCACTTGCTAACCTTGTATTAGGAAAGCAACACGTCCAGTATACTTGCTCCGTATATTACCTTTTGGTAAACTACCGTCCGGTTGTAAAGGAAAGCGTTGAACAAGCAACGGTTAAGGCAATGTCCCTTGACATGCTTTTAATTATGGTCTATAACGTGTCAGACGCAATTACTATCCTTGGTAGGAGCAATAGTAAAGCTCACCCTTATGATTTTTCGGTCTGGCACAAGGTCCTGTCTTTGACCATGCTATGCAACCACCGTTCTTACGGTTGACACCTGATTTGGTTTAGGTGACCTAATGAATTCCAGGTGAATTCCTAGGATTTTACGTTCAATGGTAATGAACGCATTGAAAATGGGTTTTCAGAAAACAAATCGGTTTGTAATTTTGATCAAAATATTTTCTCGTTCAAGCTCGAGTTTAGATATCATTGAATTCCATGAGTTTGTAATTCTCAATCTTTAAGGTCAATCTCTAGGATTGAGTAATATCAGTCTTAAAAGCTGATTTTTGATCTTTAAAGGAGATTATCCTTTCTGGGGATCTGATTTATTAGTCTTATCAAGCTAATTTGCACGGTGCCCCCCCCCCCATTGTACGAGACAGATCCTCTCATGGTTAGGATAAGTCTGACCACTTGGCGACCCTGTTTGATGCTGAGGTCCATGAATTTCCTGCTGATTTTAGAGATGACTTTTCTAGATTTTTCATCAACCTACAGCTGGTCTGGACGACAACTTCATGACCTAAATCAAGAAGCGCATTTCTTTTTCGAAAGACTTTACTTCCTTTTTGTGACAACCCGGAAATTTCCAACCAAATTTAAACTTTAATCTTTATATGTTTCCGACACGATAAGCAATATTTGTTAAGTTAAATTTTAAGAATTTTAAACTATGTTCATACATTCATTCAACCTCGACCAAGTTCCAACGATTCACGAACCATTAAACGAATATGATTATATATGTATATGTGTATAAATATTATAACTTGAAACGTAAACAAAATATTAGATTAAATACTTTATATGATTGTATCTGTTTCAAAATGTTTATCAATGGAATTAGAAGATAAGATCAAATGATTGAATTATCAGATATATTGAATTATGATTACAAGTCTCTGTTGAAAGGCCCACGTTGATTTGAGAAATCTTTCCATTTTAACAATATTCGGAAAATGGTAAAGTGATTTATAAATAAGAACAAATTGTCAATCATTGAGAATTAGACAAAGGATAGTGGAAGATTGAATCTCATAAAGACTCGATTGATCTATTTAGTTTCAAACGTACAAAAACGTTTTCAGTTTAAAAAGAACTTTAATATTAAAACGTATATAACTTTTATAAATATCTAGAACCACTTTTGACAACTCATTACTTAACTAGTATGATAAAGATAACGATATTTATATTTTATTTTATTAAATATATATAACGATTTAAATTAATATTATATATATTTATACGCGTATTATATGTACATAGTTTTATACTTTTACTATACTTAAACTTTACCTTTACTTTATTTTTACTTTACTTTAACTTTAATAATTCACTTTAATAATTCATACTTTAATAATTCACTTTAATAATTCATACTTTAATAATTTACTTTAATAATTCATACTTTAATAATTCACTTTAATAATTCATACTTTAATAATTCACTTTAATAATTCATACTTTAATAATTCACTTTAATAATTCAAAAATCTATTATAAATAGAATTCAATAGGTTTCATTATTTTATAGAAACTTGAAAATATATTTTTCTCTAAACTCTCTCAATCGATTTACATATATATATTTACTCCGTATTATTTCAAGATATTATTAGTATACATAAAATATTACGACGGAGTGCTGTCCGAGTGATTTCGAAATTGTTTTTCGAGTAGGATAGGATTAAGGAAATTATGGGTTATAGCTATGGAGGTGATTGAGTATGGTTCATGGGTATGCTCGTGAAGTCAATATAGTGTTTATCATTTTCGTTGTGTCTACGTACCTTTCCTGCAATATTGAATCTCAATATTGATACGTGAGTACTCATAATTTAACTTTTACATAATAATAGTGTATCCCTGACTAGTGCTCGATTATTTAGGATTATGCATGCTTGTACTTTTGATATTGCCCTTAGACAGGTTAGGTTGAATCTTGAATTAGTTACACTTGCGGTTGAGATAAGGTATAAGATATGCATGTCCTTGGAAAGCTAGCGAAAAATTAAGAACTTTTCCTTTAGATATCGAATGGTTTCGATGAACGGATTAGAAGTTATAATCAATTGAATTTTCAATATTTTTATTAAAAATGATTATTATTATCGTCGTTTTTATCGTCGTTCTAGTTTTATCTTATTATTATCATTATTATTATCTTTATCAATAAAAGGGATTTATCATTAAAAATTGTTATTTTTTTTTTTATTATTACTATCGTTATTATCGTTAAAGTTATAATTAGTATTATTATTATTATCCAATTATTATTATTATTATTATTATTATTATTATTATTATTATTAGTATTATTATTATCATTATTAATATATATATCATTATTTAAAAATGGTTATTGTTATTGTTATTTTTATTATTACTATATTATCATTAAGATAATTATTAGTATTATCGTTAATAATGTTATAGTAACTATCATTATTAATATTAGTGTAATTAAAACAAATATTTGTAACACCTAATTATTTTGATTACTATTATTATCATTATTATGAACACGATATAAAAGACGATTAAAAGCTATTAAACGAAACGATTAGGAAATAACGAGTAAGAGTATCATGATGAAATTAAAATATTATAAGATATTGATTTAGATAAAATTATCGTTCTTATTATTTTTATCATTACTATTATTATTAAAAGTATCGTTATTATTAAAACTATCATTTTAACAAAAATTATCATTTTAATAGAAATGTCATTGTTACTATAAAATATCATTATTATTATTATTTTAAATAGAATTATTATTTTAAAGATAATATTAAAAATTATCGTAAATATTAAAGTTATCATAATTAGAATTATCGTTTTATCATAATGTCATCTTAGTAATTATAAATATTGATATTTTTATAATAATTATTATTATTACAAAATAATACAACTTTTACTTACTATCATTATAGATATTATTTTATCAAATAAATATGTGATACAAACATATTTGACTACGTGTAATAACTTACTTTAATAATACCTATCATATTATCTTTATGATATTAAATTAACCCTATAAATTTTATTACTTAATATATATAAAAGTATATTTTATTATATAAATTTAATATAAAATTTTATCTATTAATAAATAAATTATATTATTTACTCTAATAAATCTTTTAAAAATATTTAAAAATATAAAACGACGATATTTAAACTATATATTAATCATGTATAGATTTTTGGAAATTATTTTGAGTCAAATTTACTTTTGTTGACTTTTGCATATTAGTCTCGAGCATTAGGATTGTGGTACACTATGACTTGACCTAATTTGTTAGACAAATATTGACCAACACATAAATATATATAATTAATTTAGGTTCGTTAATCCGAGGCCAACCTTGCGCTTGTTCAATGACGTTATATGTATTTTTACTACGAAATACAGTATGGTGAGTTTCATTTGCCTTTTTACCCTTTATATTTTTGGGACTGAGAATACATGCGCTTTTATAAATGTTTGACGAAATAGACACAAGTAATTGAAACTATATTCTATGGTTGAATTATCGAAATCGAATATGCCCCTTTTTATTAAAGTCTGGTAATCTAAGAATTAGGGAACAGACACCCTAATTGACGCGAATCCTAAAGATAGATCTATTGGGCCTAACAAACCCCATCCAAAGTACCGGATGCTTTAGTACTTCGAAATTTATATCATGTTCGAAGGAGGATCCCGGAATGATAGGGGATATTCTTATATGTATCTAGTTAATGTCGGTTACCAGGTGTTCACCATATGAATGATTATTTTTGTCTCTATGCATGGGACGTATATTTATGAGAACTGGAAATGAAATTCTTGTGGTCTATTAAAATGATGGAAATAAATGATTATGATAAACTAATGAACTCACCAACCTTTTGGTTGACACTTTAAAGCATGTTTATTCTCAGGTGTTAAAGAAATCTTCCGCTGTGCATTTGCTCATTTTAAAGATATTACTTGGAGTCTTTCATAGCATATTTCGAAGAACGTTGCATTCGAGTCATTAAGTTCATCAAAGATTATTATTAAATCAATTTATAGTTGGATAGTGGATATTATGAAATGGTATGCATGCCTGTCAATTTTCGATGTAAAGAAAGTTTTCCTTTTAAAAACGAATGCAATGTTTGTAAAATGTATCATATAGAGGTCAAATACCTCGCAATGTAATCAACTATTGTGAATCGTTTATAATGTATATGAACGGGTCCTTTCAGTTGGTATCAGAGCGGTGGTCTTAGCGAACCAGGTCTGCATTAATGTGTCTAACTGATAAGTCGATAGGATGCATTAGTGAGTCTGGACTTCGACTGTGTCTGCATGTCAAAAGTTTTGCTTATCATTTTGTGTCGAAAATTAACTACTTATCATCCTCAGGAAATTACCTGCTTATCATTTTTAGTCTAAGACACGTCTTGCTGCATTGATTGCATGAATAGTGTATAGACAAAAATTCATATCTTAGCATATCTGCTAAATCATATCTTATCGTATCCGTTACTTTAAAATTTGCCTGACATATCCCGCAAAGTCCTCCGTAATCTACGAAATCTTTTGATATATATATATATATATATATATATATATATATATATATATATATATATATATATATTCTATGTAATTAGAATACCATCCGTTAGCCAAAATCATTTCATATAAAAAAAAATCCTGTATCCAATCGTACGAAATGGAATTCGTCATCAGTTCAAGTCACTCAGATTCCGAAATGGAATCTCATTCAAACTCCAAAAGCAGTGTGACCGGAATAGATCAACCAATCAGTCATCACCTATTCTGGATGAATTGGGGATAGGTTCGTAGCCTCCTCAATTATAGGAGACAAGAAGAAGGTGATCTCTTCCATCCACCACATTGCCCTCTTGACGAAGAACCTGAAGCACTCACCGGCGAACCTGTCCGAAACACCATTTTCTCGCTCATTTCTAGAGTATCTCGTCACGATTATATATTACATCAAATTTTAGATTTTATTTATCCGCTCGTCCGAATTGACAATCACCCCGGTGTAATAGAAGAAGTCAACGAGCTTCGCGCTCGGGTAGTGGCTTTGGAGAATATGGTGCAGAGATTACAAAAACCAGCAGTAGCATCAGCAGCATAACCAGTACCACAATCATCAACGCCAACAGTACCATTACCACCTCCAACCACAACCGCGTCGTAAACCTCAACTTCACAATCTGTCCCACGAGCATCAACGTCATACGCACCATAGATACCAAGGAGTACCAACAACAATAACTGACGAAGTATTAATTCATAACTTCATTGGAGAAACAT